>NC_083732.1:13215984-13519015 GCF_028564815.1 Eubalaena glacialis | reverse complement strand
TTTCCTTCTCTGACTTTTTTCTTGTTGCAGTATTTTAAAGCAAATCCTAGATGTATTTCACCCATAAATATTTCGGTATATATCTCTAATACGTATTTTTATATTTATACGTTTCTTTCTATTTTATGTGTATTTGTAGATCAACAGTTTCCAAAAAAGTGGCCAAAGGACTTAGACACCTAACAAAATATGCTAGTACCCTTCTTTCATTTTTTCCCTCTATGTATTTCTCTCCCTCAAAAGAGGAAATCCAAATCAATTTTAATAGGTCAATAAACAGAAGAGTAAAAAGAACAAAACCCAGTAATCTCGATGGCAGAAATTTAAAATGTCACCTTTAAGGTTACTTTAAAACATTTCAATATGTCCCATTTCCATGAAAAGTACAAGCAAATCCCACTATTTTCCTCCAAGAAATCAGGTCCCTGGAAAAAGTCATAGTGTGGAAATTCCATTCTGGGTACTCCAAAACTCCTGAGGTTGTATAAAGTCTGCATATATATAATTTGCTATGGAAATTGTGGTGGTATTTAATAAAATATAAATTATTCCTGGGTGTACCACCTTGTTAAATATTTATTTGGTATATAATTTAACAAAGGTTCTGATATTACTATTTTATGGGTTTATCAAATTTTTAATTTATTCTAATTCTAATATGGAATTTTAATTTCACACTCATTAAAAGGCTCCATTCACTACAGAGGCAAATAACTGACCTGTAGAGTAGCCATAAAGCCCAGCAATAGAGGCAACCATATATAATAAATGGTTTATTGATATTACATGACAATACATTATGTTTGATTGTTGTCCCTCATTAATGATGCATAGTTTAGTGTGCTGGGCAGAATGGCAATGGACGGGATACATTAACACTGCATTTCTAGCAATCCTTGTACATACATCTATAATGCATTGCCTCCAATCATTAGTCTCAAAGGATACCTGGAATCCACAGAATCAGCAACACCTGGGAACGTTAAAAATGCAAATTTTCGGGACCTCACCCCAGACCTCCCGAATCAGAAACTTGGGCTCAATTGTCTGTTTTAATGAGCTCTGCAGGTGATTTTGATGCAAGCTAAGGTTTGAGAACCACAGGCTAAAATTATTTGTGCCTGATTTTTACTGAACAAAAAAACCAAAACCCCTGCCCTTTCAGCATACCCCAAGCATAGAGTTGCCAGATTTAGCAAATAAAAATATAGGACACCAGTTAAATTTAAATTTCAGATAAAAAAGTAAATTTTTAGTATAATCATGTCCTTGCAGTTATGTCCCATGTATATATCCCACTTATACAAGGGATATATAAGTATCTCCATGCATACTTATACTAAAAAATTATTTGTTGCTTATCTGATATTCAAATTGAACTTTTCATCCTGTGTCCTGAGTTTTTCTGGCATCCATACCCAAGGGTGCTCCGATCTAGCCAGCATTCGGCATACTCCACAGGGCTATGTCATCCAATCCAGTTTTAGAAATTATCACCCCTACCAGCCTCTCACCACTCTGGGGTCATGTGCTGGTTGCTCTCCGAGTGACCGTCCCTCGCCTGTCAAGAGCTTGCACACTGATTGGTGTATGTTTAACATGGTCGAACAGAACAGAGTCACCTATATTTATACTTGTGGCCACTCTGTAGGTAGAGATATTGGGTGTCAGCTGGAGACAAAAGCTAAAGAAATGTGTACCAAATTTCACCTAGCTAATTTAACTTATGAAAACAATTTTTTGTAGTTGTTCAAAGAGCTTTACATGTCACGCAAGATTCTGGATTTCAATAAGAAATAATTAACTGTGGATAAAAATGTTTTTATATTTCTTAGCAGAGCTGCATGCTGATGGTGGGTCCTTGCCTACAACTGTCCCTATCGAAGTCAGACAACTAAAACCAAACAACTCTGAAATATAAATCCTTCCTGAATTCATTTTACATAGTTTTTTTTTTTTCATTTTTCAGCTGTTACCCTGTTTTCTTTTTAAATTTACATGAAATGCGTAGATTTTAAATACACGGTCCAATACGTTTAGACAAACATGTACCCCTGCCCCGTCGAGACAGAGAACATTTCCTTCACTCTAGAAAAAATCCTCAAGCCCCACCCCCCAGCTCCAGAGGTAACCACTGTTCTGATTTTTATCACCATACATTAGTTTTGTGTGTTCTAGAACTTTCGTGTAAATGGAATTGCTTTCACTTTCACATATTCAAAACATTTGGCTGCATGGCAGGGAATTTATAATGTATTTTTATTTCTTTCTTTCCTCTGAAATGACCTGTAAAGCTCTAAAGTTAGGACCTCGTGCCCCCATCCTCAAGAGGCAGGAAGGGGGCTGGACGTTTTTCTGGTCCGAGGGGAATGACTAGAGGAAGGAACAGAAAAAGGTCAGCGTTCCCCGATGGCGACCTGAGATGGATCCCCAATGAAGGAGCACTTGGGTCAGGGGACCGTGAGGGGCACCAAGAGAACACCTAGGAGCTGTGCCAGATGGAGAACACCTCCAGCAGCCCAGTGGGCTCCGCAAGGCAGCCACGCCATTGCCTTTACCGCAACGCCTATCACTAAGCCTCTAGTCCTAGAGCGGCTGCCTGTGTGCTCCAAGATGTCTGTAATGAAGACCAGTCTCTGTAGCGTCCTAGGACTCTTCTGGTGGGAAAGAGCTCCTGTATCTGTACTTTGGGGGCAGACTAGACAATAATGGTACACCCTAAATTAAGGGCAGAGGAATGTAGATACCCCTGCTCCAGCTAATATAAGTTAAACATACAATTTATTTAATATTTTAGTGCTTTTCAAAGTACCCACTGGAGTAGTACCTATTATTTTAAAAGTCTACTACCCAGACAGAACATAAAATTTTAAATGCCAGCAGTATGTAATCTAATAATATCCTCCAGGGAAAACATTTGTATAATGTTCACTTTTGCTCACATTCCTGGAGGATCCAGGGATGAAAAAAACATATAAATCCAAACAGACTTGTTACTGGTATGGTTAATTTATACAGTATATACAAATGTTATATTTGAGACAAATGTAGAAAAGTACAAAGAATGAAATGCATTTTAAATGTACCCCCCCAGGACCTTGATGCTCATCACAAATCCTCACTCCCCCGACTTGTTCTCAGACTTACAGAAGCTCCCAAAGGCAAACTTACCTGCCGATCCTTCCACGAAGCCGCTGAAGTCGTTCTTGCTCGCCAGACGTGTAGTCCATCCCTATCAGGTCCCAAGGACCCTCACCTCTCCCGTGTCTGAGGAAGCCTCGTAGTATTATCACACACGACACAAAGCCTTCCTGTCTCTTTGCTGTCGGAGGCTGAGTCCTCCTGGAGCTGGTGCTGGCAGAGTTTGAGGAGCAAGACGCTTATTAAGGATCAACACCTGTGAAAGGAAGGGGGCGGAAGCAGAATTAGAGGATGCAGGTGAACAATGAGGCAGACCCAGAAAAAATGGCTGGGAGCTCTGGGGTGAGAAAGCCCTGCCCCCTGCCCCCTGCCCCCTGCCCCCTGCCACATCTCTAGATCCCTCTCTCTCCCATCACCGGATGCATGCAGCTCCAGGAAGGGTGGGACCTGGGGCCAATCAGCTCAGGAGAGGAAGCACACCTGAGAAGCTGAGAGCTGTAGAATTTGCTGACCACTGCATGAGCCCCAGCTGGACACCAAATCCTTCCTTGAAGGGAGATACAAGTACCTGGCCCTACTCCTCTCCTCCAACTCTCTGCAAGAGCCGTATGGATTTCTCTCCATCCTCCAAATCACCACGCTCTCCCTTATCTTGGAGTGTGTCCATTGCCTGGAACACTTCCCCACTGTCTGCCTGGCTGACTCCAGCTCATTCCTCAGATCTCATTCTTAGGAAGGACTTCCCTCCCCCACTCCTTTGTAACACTCATCTGGTTTATAATTTGCTTAATGCCTTTGTTCCCTGCATACACACCCTCCATTAGAGCAAGGAGGATGCCGGGCTGGTTTGCGCTGTGTCCTCAGTGTTGAGCGATGGTGCCAAGCACAGAGGAAATGTTCAGTGTATATCTGATGAATGGATTACTTAACTAGATATACCTAGTGTTCAGTTTGGGTTCTCTCAGAAGCCGATCCTAAATCAAGGATTCGAGGGCAAACCCTTTCTTTGAGACATGATTTCCGGAAACACTGCTGGGAAAGTAGAGGAGTGAGATCAGAAAGGAAAAGCAGCTAATTAATTACCCATCACCACTGTGGGCAACGAGCTTCATCCTGCTGGGGAAACCTGAGAACCAGCGCCGGACATGTTCCTTGACGTTACCCATCCAGAAATGAGTGACCGGTTACTGTATGATTCCATTTATCTGAAATGTCCAAAATAGGCCAATTCAAAGAGACAGAAAGTAGATTAGTGGTTGCCAGGGGAGGGGGGGAGGGGAGGGTTGGGATTAACTGCTAACAGGTTGGGGTTTCTTCGGGAGAAGGATAGAAATGTTCTGGAATTAGATAGTGGTGTTGGTGGTATGACACTGTGAATATATGAAAAATCACTGAATTTTATGCTTTAATGTGAATTTTATGTTATGTGAATTATATCTCCATAAAACAAATTGATAAACAAATGAGGGAGCTGGGATATTTATCCATTAGCTCCAGTCCTTAGAGCTGCTGGGGGATGGAGTGTTTATTTCCAGAGCATTTCCAGCCTGTTCAAGTACAGGCAGGGACTTCCCTGGAGGTCCAGTAGTTAAGACTCAGCGCTTCCACTGCAGGGGGCGTGGGTTCAATCCCTGTTGGGGAACTAAGATCCCTCATGGACAAAACAAAAAACAAACAAAACAAAACAAAAACAAACAAACCCAGGCAGAACAGACTCTGAGACCAGGGCTATCTTCCGGCAAAGAGGTGCACATACCAGCACTTTGCGGTCTGGAGGCAGGATGCACTGAAATGGGAGGGGTGAGGGGTTGCACGCAGGGCACAGATAGGGTTTGCTGCACTTAGTGAGAGATGGACCTCGCACACCTGCCTGGCATGTTCACAGATGAGCCATTCTGTGGAGGACGATTCACTCAGAAGCTTCCAGCTCCAAGAACTTATCTTTATAAATTTATTCTAAAATAGATCGATACTTGGATGGCGAGTTAGGGAGCCCCATTATCTCAGCTGTAACCCCAAATCAAGTAAAGCTGAGGAAGGAGACAAGAACAGTGCTTTCAGTGGAAAGTGAGATTGTGGTAGGTGGAATAATGACTGCCTCCCCCCACCAATTATGTCTACATTCTAATCCTCAAAACCTGAGAATGTTCCATTTTAAGGTAAAAGAGACTTTACAGGTGTGGTTAGGTTAAGGATTCTGAAGTGGGGAAATTATCCTGAAGTACCCAGGTGGGCTCAATATAGTCACACGGTTTTTACAAGAAGCACAACAGAAGATTAGAGTCAGAGAAGGAGATGTAACCCCAGAAGCAGAGGTCAGGGCGTTACTGAAAGTGGGGTCCGGCTTCCCACCACTCAAAAGCCGGTAAAGAGGCAAGTTGGTGGAAAGGAAAGTTTGCATTATTTTGGATGCCAGCAATGGGGGGGTGTCCAAAAGGCTGACTCCTCACCCCCATGACTGACAACCAGCGGGCAAGAGCTTTTATAGGCAGAGGGAGGGGGCTACATGTACGAACAGCGCGGTCAGCTCTGACAGTCACCTTGAAATTAGTCATGCAGAGGTCTGATCAGCGTCATCTTGACTGTTTTAAGTACAGTTACTCTTTAGTTCCAGGGTCAGTTTGTTTCCATTTCTTTGAGGTGAATTCTCGCAATTGTGGCAGCTATGTCATGGCTACAGCCTGGTCATCATGTAGTTAACTTCTTCCACCTGGTAGAGGTTTCAGTATCTATAGACAGCTCACAGGTTACGGCTCAGAATATTACCTATAGCCCATGAAGAAGAACTAAAGATCCTTGACTATGCATAATGACTAAACCATTATTAAGTCTTGTTGGACTGTTTTCCTTTGTTTCTGCATTTTCTCACTTCTCTGATTAAACTTATTCTTTGGCTAAAGTTTTTCCACAGACAAAAGGCAGGCTGAGGACATGGTGGGGGAAGGACCATAGGGTCTTGCTCCATTTCAAGGGTGATATACTTTGAAGATGGAGAGGGGGGCCACCAGCCAAGGAGCACAGCCACCACTAGGAGGAAAAAAAGGCAACAACACAGATCCTTCCTCAAAGCTTCCAGAAGGAACCAGTCCTGCCAACGTCTTGACTTTAGCCCAGTAAAAATGATTGCAGACTTGTGACCTCCACAACTGTAAGAGTATAAATGTGTGATGTTTGAAGCCACTAAATTTGTGGTGATTTGTGGCAGTGGTAACAGGAAACTAATATAGGGACTATCTGAGAGCACATTCCCAGAATGGGCTTAAAAAATAATTACCATCTGGACTTCCCTGATGGCGCAGTGGTTAAGAATCCACCTGCCAATGCAGGGGACACGGGTTCGAGTCCTGGTCCGGGAAGATCCCACATGCCGCGGAGCAACTAAGCCCGTGCGCCACAACTACTGAGCCTGTGCTCCAGAGCCCACGAGCCACAACTACTGAAACCCGCGTGCCTAGAGCCTGTGCTCTGCAACAAGAGAAGCCACCGCAGTGAGAAACCCACACTCACCACAACCAGAGAAAGCCGGCGTGCAGCAACGAAGACCCAATGCAGCCATTAATTAATTAATTAATTAATTTAAAAAATAAGTAATCATCATCATCATCATTTCTGCCCCAGAATACACTGCAAAATTTGGAAGGGTCTTAAAATCACTTACAAATAAAATAAGACCTTTTGTATCTTGGTATACTTAATCCATTTTTTAACCTCCTAAAATATCATACTTCTTCTTGTCTTTGTATGATTCCTTTTTAGAATAATTAAATACAATTTGGGAATTCCCTGGCGGTCCAGTGGTTAGGACTCCGAGCTTTCACTGCTGAGGGCCCGGGTTTTATCCCTGGTTCGGGAACTAAGATCCCACAGGCCACATAGCACAGCAAAAAAAAAAAGAAAGAAAAAAAAATAATAATAATTAAATATGATTTGAAGTAGAAAGTATTTTTGTGTGTGTGGTTTTTTTTTAATTTTTATAAATTAAATGTTGCAATTTACCTTTTAGGCTTTGGATTTATGAATCATGTAATGCCAAGTAAAAATTCTTAACATAACATTGACATATGAAAAAAACAGTGGATGAATTCCCAACAAATAACATGTTTACAACTCTAAAAGTAGTATAAAAATAGTGTTTAATTCAGTAAATTAAACAGAAATATTCCTACTACATATCAGCAAATATCTGAGCATCTTCAATGTGAGTTAAGGGGAGAGGGCTGCCAGGCATGAAGGTGGGAGTGTGACATTCCTGAAGGTGAGAATGGGACACAGGGTGGGGTAAGGGGTTAGAAAAACAGAAGGGAGAAAACAAGGCAGGGGGTTTATAGGACATAAAGGAAATAAAATATTCCAGGAACAGCTGGTAAAAGGCCAACATAACTTATCTCTGATTCCAGTCTATTCCCCACATTATCACCAGGTAACATATAATAAAGTTCAGTCATGTCATTCCCGTGCTTAAAATACTCTGAAATGTGTTAGGTTAAAATACAACAAAAGAGCTACACTTCATAATCTCAATGGCATGCAAAGCCCTGGAGGATTGGATGCCAGCCTACTTGTTTAGCCTTATCACCAGCATCCCAATTAAGCAAGACTCTCCATTGTTCCTGAGACGTCTCATCGTCTCTCATGCCTCAGGGCCTTTGCAAATACTGTTCCCTCTTACTGGAAGGAGTCCTTTTTGTCCTCATCCCTAAATATTGTCTCAGTGAAGTTTCTGCTAGAAGAGTTAATCCATCTCGGGCCCTGAGCATCCATCCCTGCACATTCTTGCCATGGATGCCAAGAACACAAAGCCCTGACTACTCATTACCCTGGCCAGTTCTCAGCATTGTGCTTGCAGAGAGCAATCTTGAAGGCTGACGTAGCATCTCGCTCGCTGCTCACTGTAAAAATGGTAAATTCCTTAAGCTCAGTGTTCTTCTCCTATAACACGACACCTGGCACGTGCAAGCATCCATCTAGGCCCACCTGTGTGCCCCACGGGATTTGGGGGGCATGGAACCTGGTGTCAACATCATTCTAGTGCTGGTCACTGTGCTATGATCAATAAAGTCACTTGTCTCTGTCCTGTCTCATGCCTTCTCCCAGCATCCATGAAATGGTACCAGGCTAGCTTGTTAGCTTCCAAGTAGGGTAAAATCCCATATTCTTCACAGACCTTGATAGTTTCCCATCTCTCCAGACAAGGTTTTCGGCCTCTTCTATCTGTGATCCCACAGTATTTGCTCAAATAAAATGTTATTATATGAGGGCATGGGTTATGGCACATTGGAGATGTTCAAATAAAACATGTGTCCGATAAATAAAAGTATTTCCAGTTCAGTAAAGGTCTGTGCTCTGAGAACTGTTTCATTTTCCCCTAAAACTGGGCCCATTTAAATAGAACAGACAAAATGAGACTGTTCTTTCTTTGTCAAAGGTGAGTGTTCGTGAAATGACTAGTGCTCTGAAGTCCTTGGAGAGTCGAAGAGTGACAGCATTAGGCTCCTTCAATCTTGCCTCATGTCAATCATGTTTGGCCAGCATGATCCTGTTAACAATTCCTAGACTTAAAAAAAAAGAAAAATCCATTTTGAAAGCATTCTTTCTCTCGTCCAGAGTTTATGTTTTCTGTCTTTAAGAATTAAAAGTTGAGTCCACATTGTAAGATTTTGAGTGATTTTTTCTGAATGTTGTAAGCTGGGGGGAATGAAACTCTCATTAATTATTGAATTTTTTTCCCCACTGATTCATGTTTTTGCAGCCAGGAGGCATGGCAGTACATTAATAAGCTGAAAAAAATAAATGAATTAATAGACTCTTACTTGATTATGAGATTGTGAAGAGAAACTGAGAAAATGCAAAGTAGCAAACAGAAGCAGCTGTTAGAAAACCCCGGAAGTGAGGATATCATAAAATAATAGACATCTCTAGCCAAAGGCAATGGGTTGGTGTGCAAGATGGAAGCCAGAGTTACCCCACTAATGGGCTACACAAAAAACACTTCCTCCTGCCCAAGAGGTAGGGAAAGAAGGAATAACTTATTCTATTCCATTCAAAACTAGTCAAACACTTGTGTTTAAATTAACTTAAGTCAAAGGCTCTAATCTTTGAAATCAGATTTATATTGATGAAATATGCATCTTATTTTTGAGATAACCTATATGCAGGGCTGAGCTCCTGCTGGAAATGGACCCTTGTTAAACGAAGAAAGCAGATCCCATCCTTCAGTCCCTGATGGCACGGTGACCTATGAGGTCACCCCAAGGTTACAGCTATAGACGTTTGTGCTCCAAGCAGCACCATTCACCACACACCCTGACTCCAGGGCTTGGTCTAGGTGGAAAGATTTTTTTTTAAAAGTTGTTTAGCCAAAACATTCCAAAATTTGGAATGGCTTGAGAGAACATTGCACATTTTATTCACTCTTAATCTGCTTTCCTTAATTTCATCCTACATTTGAAAGTGGGAAACAGGCCCCATGGAAATACCATTAATCAAAGCAACATGAATAGAGAGGGGACATGAGTCTCCTAATATTTGGAGAAAAGGATAATATATCTTCATAATTTTGTCACCTGTGCTGTACTCCCCTTATTGTGTCTGAAACCGGAATGCTTGATCTGTATCTGGGGGCTCTGGGAGGAGGGTAGATAATCCCCATGAGCTTTATTCAGGAGTTCAGTGCTGCCTCTAACTGACACAGAGGAGTGGGAAATGCAGAAATGACCAAGGCAAGGTCTTTACTTTGGCCATTATCAATGGCACCCACCTGCCCTTTTTACTACAAAGCTGGAACAGCAAGGTGCCTTCTACTGTAAAGTTTCATGTGCCAGTTATAACTCTCACTCCACCAACACCTTCATGATCGCTCAGGGACCAGGAGAAAAGAAAAATGAAATTGTGTTAAACCATTAGCCTTTAATAATTAGATCGTTCATTTAGAGAACTCTAGATTCAGCAGTGGATGAGAGGGGGGAAATGCTGCTGAAAACAAGAACAATTCAGGAAAAAGAAAGAAAACTCGCCAGTCTTAACACTTCCCCTCCCTCATTCACCTTCCCTATTCTGCAAGGCAGGCTCCTCGACCCCAAATTCCTATCACCCTGCAGGGTACCACTGACAGCTCTTACAGGGAACATGGCTATGGTTCCAGACTGTCAAGGATGTGTGTTTTGATATGTTTTGTACTGCAAACTGATTTAGTGGTATGAAGGCCAATGAAATCAACCCCTGTGACATCTTGTGTACCTCTGGAATAAGATGAGGACCACTGACAAAGACATCACAGGCACCCCAAGGAAATCTCGAGCTTCTGACTCTGGTTTACATACACATCATAAGAAAAGTCTTTTTTTCCCAGTCACTCTAGGTTGTGCTTGGGTCCATTAAATTGTGGATTTGGGTTATTCTGGGATAACCCAGATAAAGCATTCTGGGGGTTTGGCTTCTGTCTTTTCAAATTGGGGAAATAACTAACAAGTGTAAGTTGTTTTTAACTTCTTCATTTGTAGTAAGAAAAGTAGTATAATAGGGCTCAAAAATTAGGGTCACCTAGTTACCACTCTGCTTAAAGGTTGCCTACTAGGGCTGGTACTTTCCCGTGTTCTGTACTGCGGGTAGCTGCACAAGCTCCACCCCAGGGTGGAAGGGTAGGGGCCACAGAAGAAACCTTACAGGCATGTTTCTCGGGAGAAATAGTCTTACTAGAATCCCTAGGTTGGCAAGTGGTTTAGAGCCACTCCCACTTCCCAGGAGGTATAGCCCCCAGAATACTCCTTCTTAAGGCCTATAAGGGTTGGGAACATTTTTATACGAATGGGTTGCACAAAAATTGTAGGTAAATCACCTTTTAAAAATCAAAATTGCATTTAAAGGGAGTTATATATGAAACACTAAGAGTAAAAGGCCAATTGCTGAATTGCTATATTGAGCGATATATATTTTCCCTGGGTATTTACTAGAACAATAAGAATATTCTAAAAAGCATAACTGATCTTGGTTAATTTATAACTACCATTTAAAACTCAATTACCCTGAGCCACATTTCTCATGTAATTCTAAATAGCTGTGATTCCTGATTATCCTACGTATGTTGATGGCACCGATATTCTTCTGTTCATCTGGGCATAAAATGTCAAATCATCTTTGGCTCCTCTTCATGACACTCCTTCCCCAACCAATCAATTGCCAAGTCCCCTACTTCCTTAATAAAGTGGCCCCTAGTCTCCCTTTCTACTGACACCCTAGTTCTGATCCTAGTTCTGGCCTTAAATGGTCTCCCAGCTCCTGGCCTCTCCTTCCTGCATTTTGCACATGGCAATTTGGTAAATCTGCCCATATCATCATTTTGGTTATAGGACCCATCTGTTTAAAAGTCTTTCAAGACTTTCTATTGCCTGCAGCAAGTGTTTTCATCTGGTAAGACACAGCACTTTGTCCCTATACCTTGCATGCTTTGCAAACGTCCTGCCACCTTTTGACCAATAAGGTAAAATTTGGTTTTGCCAGCATTCAGACTTTTAACAGCAATTTCCGTCAACCAGAATGCTGATCTGAGCAACTTGTGGGGTGTTACATAGAGTACCACCTGACTAGGCAGGAAGAGGCTTAGAGTAACATCAAGTCTATGCCAAGGGAAGTGTCTTGTGCTTATTGGAACTTGTGACAACATCACCAAGTATTCAAGATGCACTGTCTGGGAGTAAATAGCTCAATTCCCAAAGAAATGCACTGAAGACCAACCAAGTGAATAGTGCAGTAACTATGGACGCTTTCATAAACACTGCGAGACCATAATTGTACCATACGATTGCTTGCGCTGTAATTGCTGTTGGTTTGTCTAGTGTTTCCAAACCTTTCATCTTTTCCACTGTCCTGAAACAAATTCTAGTTTTTGAAGGTACACCACCAACCCAAAAGACTGAAAATCACTGGCCAAGAAGACTTAAGTCCAAATTCCTTACCACAACACACAAGGCACTTCTCACTTTGACCCCGACCTTCCTTTCCAGCCTCAGCTCCCAACACTTTCCCCTTGAGTCACGTTGGACCACACTTTGCTCTTTGACTAAGCCAGCCCTTGCATGTCTCTGGGACTTTGTATGCAAGGGAAACGTTATGTTCTTATATTTTCTGCACTCGTTCATCAAGACCCAGTTACAATAGCATCTCCTCTCGGGTGTTTTCTCTGACTCTCCCCGTGAGAGGTGATTGTTCCCATACCCTTTGCATGTATCTTCGTGACAGCACGTACCCTCACATTTTGTAATCAGCGCACTATGCTATCTCCAAGGCATCAACGGTTGTGTGTCTGAGATCCCAAGGGCATAGGCTTTGTTTCATTCATCTTTGAATTCCCGACTCTTGAAATATTCCAAGCCCTCAATAAATGTTTGTAGAATTGTTTTTCCTGAGATTCTGTAGGCCACCTATGACCTACTACTAATTGACCTTTTGAAAATTATCTCCCACAACTCTGCTACGTGTGCTTTATACTCAGACCCAGCCAGAGTGCTTGCTGTTCCTGAAAGATGACTTCTCCTTTCCCACCTCTACAAATGTGCTCATGTGATTCAAAGGATTCTTATTATTGGGACACACACCCTCTCTCCATGATAGCCACCAACAAAATTCTGTATACCTATTCCATACGACCTCGCTCAAACCCACGTTCTCCCAAGAAGCCATCCCTCATACCCAAACTAAGCATTTTCTCTGACCTTTATCATATTTTGGTTACTTGGTTCTTAGAACACTTAGCACAAACTGCTCTGGATCATAGTCATTTGAATATCTTTTACCCCCCTTACTAGGTTATAATCTCCTTGAAGTAGGAAAATGCCTTATTAATTTTTGTTTTCTCAATGATACAAATAAAGTTACAGTAAGTCCCCTGCATACAAACCTTCAAGTTGCGAACTTTCAAAGACGCGAACGTGCATTCACACGTCCAATCATGTAAGTTAGTTCATGTGTCTGGCGTACATTGTCACGTGCGTGCATCCTCTACAAGTGGTTGTACAGTACAGATACTGTACAGTGTACAGTATCTTTATTTCAAGTCCAGGATGTCCAGAAGCAAACTTAAAAGCAGCGGTGATGTAGCTGGTACCGCTAAGAAGCACCAAGTGATAATGATGGAAACATCGCTGGAGCTAGATCTGCAAGAGGACGAGTTCATTGTACTCCTTGCTGTGCAACATGAGGAGCTTACTAATGAACACCTGATGGAGTTGGAGGCCCAGAGAAAGGACAAAGAGAGACAAGGGGAAGAAGTAACTGAAGAACCAAAGAGATTCACGATGCAGGAAATGGAAAGGGGATTTTCTTTATTTGAGGAGGCACCATTAGTTTTTGAGGCACGGGACCCAAACATAGAACGGTACACGAAGATTACAGCAGCCGTTCAGAATGCAATCCCGTGCTACTGTGTCATCTATGACCAGAAAAAAAAAGAGCTACTACCCAGATATCCCTGGATCGTCTTTTCAAGAGGGTAGATAGAACTGAACCCAGCAAGGAACCAGAACCCGTGCCATCGACATCAGGCGTGAGTGAAATTGCAGCTTGCCCTCCGTCTCCTATTGCTGACGATCCTTCAGCTCTACCATCTCCCACCTCCTCTCCCTCCTCCAGTCAGTACAGTAATTCTTCTTGCCTGTTTACTCATGCCAGCCTCTGTATGACAGCCGTTGTACTGTACTACTGTACTTTTCAAGGTACTGTACTATAAGATTAAAAATGTTTTTGTGTGTGTGTGTTTGTTTTTTATTATTATTTGTGTGAAAAGTATTATAAACCTATTACAGTACAGTACTATATAGCTGATTGTGTTAGTTGGGTACCTAGGCTAATTTCGTTGGACTTATGAACAAACGGCTTATGAACGTGCTCTCTGAATGGAACTCGTTTGTATGTAGGGGACTTACTGTATTTATGAAACAGAAACAGACACAGACTTAGAGAATGAACTTATGGTTACCAGGGGGGAAGGGTGGGGGGAGGGATAGATTGGGAGTTTGGGATTGACATGTACACACTGCTATATTTAAAATAGATAACCAACAAAGACCTACTGTGTAGCCCAGGGAACTCTGCTCAATATTCTGTAATAACCTATATGGGAAAAGAATTTGAAAAAGAATAGATATATGTATATGTATAACTGAATCACTTTTCTGTACACCTGAAACTAATACAACATTGTTAATCAACTATGCTCCAATATAAAATAAAAATTAAAAAAAATTTTTTTTCTCATTAGCACCTATGCAATATCTTGCCCACCAAAGGTACAGTTTTTCAAATGCATGGATGAATGAAGTGATGCTTATGTCTAGTGCATCATACTATCCACTGTATTCTATTTATATCTGCCATCATAAAATTAAGTTATGGTTTATGTAATAGGAGCCATTGCAACATTTCCTAGGTACATTATGCAATTGTTATCATGTGCAGCAAATTCTTGTATCACACTCTCAACACTATTGCAGGCCTGTTTGTTTAATGAGATAAATTTTTTAAACTCTACACAGGATGAAGATGTTAACAAACCTTATCATGGTAATCATTTCACAATTTATATCAATATATATGTGCATCAACTCATCACATTGTACACCTTAAACTCACATATGTTATATGTCAATAGTACTTCAGTAAAGCTGAAAAAAAAAACCCTACACAGATATTCTCCTCTTACTCTGGAATGTGAAAATTGTAATTTATAACACAGGTAAGAGTAATGATAAGTCGTAATACAAGTGAATTCCTTCTTTTCCACCTGCAGGCAAAGCTAGTTTCTCTCTTTACTTTGCTCCAGTTCACATATCTATTATAGCAATAATTTCTATTGTTTTGTAATTATATGTTTTCACATTTATCTCCTCTGCTAAATTTTGAGCTTCTCAAGCCCAAGAACCATGTTTTATCTATCTATATCTCTCTATTGATCAATCAAATTGTATATATAAATATATGTATATATTTTATTTACTTTATATACTTATATATAAACATTATGTAGATATATATTTAATATGTATGCAAATATATACAATATTAATATGTATATAAATATATAAATTTATAAATAATATAAATTTACATAACTAATTTGCCTGGCAATACTTTCCATTTGATAAATATTATTGAAAGAATAAATGGACATTTGAAATGGTCAATACTTTTCATCACTAACAATTTGTTTTCAGAACTACTAGAAGGAGGAAAAAATTAAAGCAAGGATATTAAGACTCATTGCCCCAAAATAGTAATTGTAAATGAATACAAAACACTTATGAAGTGATTTAAAAAAGCCAATAGTCAAACATGATTTAGTTTTGGCAAGACTTTCTAGTTTAATAGTATTGGTCCATAATTTGATATTACTTAGCCCCCAAGGTAATAGTGATCTTCCACTTCAGTTTAAAGCAGTGTTTCTCAAACTTGGGTAATGAACAGACCCCTTTTTAAATATTAGAATCCTCCAGACTCATAGATTTGCCCTAATTTGTGTTCATTATATTATTATTATTTAAACATCTCATGATTATGACCTTCATAGATTTTAAATCCACAAATAACTTTACCAATTAAATTTAAATAAAATTAGAAAAATGAATAAAACTCAAATTAGCAACATTAATGTCATGGATTATGCCCTTTTGCTGAAACCAAATTGCCATTCGCAATGAGATGGTGGTACCAAGTCTAAGGTGGGCTCTCTTGGGTTCCTTGTGCCCCTCCTATCTAAATGTGTCTTCCTTCAGAGATCACTCCATTCTCCCACTACTTTTCTCTATTCAAATATCATTCTCCTTACAAGCACCAAATGACTAATTTGGACTCTAATTGGCACAAATACATCATTTATTAAGTTAACCAGTACTCTTTTATCATTAGCCCGTGAGAATTAGAGTAACCCAGTGCTATTTTACACCTACCCAATAGCAAGTATAAAATTAAGCACTGCCATGAAATTGTGAGACAGTATTCTATTATAAAGTGCTCATCCTGGTGATCCATAATATGCTTACATTAACATTTTAGAAGATTATCATCAAATGGAAACCATCAAATTTGAACCCAAGACCCACCTTCCTCAAGAATATGCATTACAAAACCCAATTTAGCAAACACTATCCCAGGAAATGGATTTCCCCCACTGTAAGTTTCTATTGGAATCCCATTCAGAATAGTGTAAGGAAACTTGAAGGTCCTGTGTAAGTTAGCACTTTAAAAAGCAGTGATAGGAGGGTAGCATCCTCAAGCCTGTGTTTCTTCCTTTTTCTATAGTTTCTCTCCTCTCTTCCTCCGCTGCCCAATTCATCTTCTTACTTTATCTACCACTCGTTTATCTTTTCTTCTCTCTTGCACCTTTCCAATTTCTTCTATATTATCTACCCCCTCTTTTCTCTTAACTGGACATTACATGAAATTGAAGTATACTTTCAAATTATTTCAGATGTGCCCTTTACCTTTGACTGGTCTTGTATGGATTGGAAGTCACAAACAGAAAAAAAAAAAAAAAGCTTTCCCATCCCTGGTGGCAGCGTGGTGAGAAGTGCAGCATCTAACAACAGGTTGGGAAGCTTATACTCTGTCCACAGTTTTCCAATTTCAACAAGTACTTCTCTGGGAAGACTAGCCTGCTTTAATTGCACACAAAATAACAGCAGATCCTCTTTCTTCTGTCTTTCACATGCAGCAAAGTTTAGTGGAAATGGCTGAAATCTCCATTTACATGTTACTGACGATCCTTAACTTATTTTATCCAGTACTAAATATGTCCACTTAAGGCAGCCCTGCTCCTTCACACCAGCAACTGTTTCTGAAATTCTACAGGTCATCCAAGTTCAATGACAGACAAAAAAAAAAAAAAAAAAAGAAAGCTTAGATAAAGGTCTGCAAATTCTCAGAAACATCCCTCCTTTCTCCGTCTGTCTGCAAATCACAAAGGAACGGGAGAAGAGGCCAAAGTGTCCCTGGCTCCAGACAAGCCCCAAGTCCTCTGAAGGGAGAAACCCTATCTGCTGGAGCTGACCAGAGAGCAGCATATTGAAAAAAACAAGAGCGTGACTACAACGAAATGGGGTTGGTTATCGTGTGACTCAGGAACAGGAACGAGAGAAGCCACCGCAGTGAGAAGCTCCCGCTCGCTGCAACTAGAGAAAACCCGCACACAGCAACGAAGACCCAACGCAGATAAATTAATTAATTAATTAAATAAATTTTTAAAAATAGCTTTTTATTCACACTTTTCCCTTAGCAAGATTAGTAATGTATATGTCTTCTACATGGTTTATTTAAAATTGTTATCGACACGGATCATCGGCGGACCTAGGAAGTCCAAGTTATCTTACACACCAGTGACAGAGAATAATTTCAAAAAGACAGTAATAGACAAGAAAAAAAAAAACCTTCAGTTTTTGCAAGCATACAAGTCAAAAACCTGATGACATTTGCAGCAATCTACTGTTGTAAAACTTGACATGAAATTTAAAATTCAAAGGATTCCTCTGAAATTAACAAAGGGAGATCAGAAAGACCAAGATTGTAGGGAACTTCACCCACACTGCTACCATTAGAAAATCATAAATTCTGGCCCATTGGCATTTGGTCAGATGTGCTACTGTTATTGAACAGCTAATATATGAGGGACTTAAAACTTCACCCAACAGTAAACACCTTGAACGAAAAGAATTAAGTGGAAGTCTAAAATTATGCAATGTTTTCAGAAAAAAACAGGGGAACAACTCATAAAAGTTCTCAGTAGCTCAGATATATTCCATTGAGTTTTAGTTTCCCATTCTTCAAATTATTTTTCTTGGAATTTTAAGTGGAAAATGGAAATATTTTCTAATGCCAGTTCAAAAAAAAATGCAGCAAGGCAACACAGTCAGAAGCACTCCCAAAAGTCAGCACTCAAGTGGGAAAGAATTTCATACTGGGCCTGAGGAAACGTATGATCAAAGTCAATGATACTTGCCAGGAAAAGATAAATACTATGAACTATAATTTTAAGGAATAATAACTCATGTAATCACACTTTCAGTTTTCCATTATAAATTTTATGACATAACATTTGAAATATGCTGCAAGGTATTCATGCTTTGAAGTAAGCTGTAAATATAATTCTTGGTAAGTGAAAATATCACATTACTGTATTTCAATGTTTTCTCTGTCAGACCACCTCTTAATCTTATGACTCATGAACTTATTTCTATATACCCCTTTTATTACTCACATGGAAAAACTAGAAAATATAGGTAAACAAAAAAGAAGTAAAAAATTGTATATTGTCACCATCCAGAGACAAAAAATATAAGCATTTTTGTTTACATCCTTTCAGACTAATTAAAGCTCAATAGATTCATTATATTGTAAGTTGATTTTTTCCCCAATTACTACAAGGTGAACATCTTTCCATGTCAACATATAGACATGCCACCATTTTTTTCCTTTTTTTTTTAATTGAAGTATAGTTGATTTACAATATTAGTTTCAGGTGTACAACATAGTGATTCAATATTTTTATAGATTTACTCCATTTAAAGTTATTATAAAATAATTGCTATATTTCCCTGTGCTGTACAGTATATCCTTGTTGCTTATTTTACTATTACATAGTAATTGTAATAATTGTAATTGTTGCTTGTGTATTGTTACTATGTACATGGCAGTTTCTCTTAAGCACTGGTGACCACTAGTTTGTCCTCTATATCTGTGAGTCTGTTTCTGTTTTGTTATATTTATGTGATATATATCACATCCTCTTTACCCATTCATCTGTTAAATGGACACTTAGGTTGTTTCCATATCTTGGCTATTGTAAATAATGCTGCTATGAACGTTGGGGTCCAAGTATCTTTTCAGATTAGTGTTTTCATTTTCTTTGGATATATATCCAGGAGTAGAATTGCTGGATCATATGATATTTCCAGTTTTAGTTTTTTGAGAAACTGCCATACCATTATTTATTTAACCAATTCTGCATTAATAGATGTTTAGCTTGTTTATTATAAAACACTGTGATAAACAATCTATTCTCTATCCTGCACCCAGAATGATCTTTTAAAACATAAATCAGATAAGTCACTCCCCTACGGATCCCTTCGTTTTTCTCCTGGGGAAAAAACTCTAACTCCTCCCATGGCCTACAAAATCCTACCTAAACAGGACCCTGGCTCCATGCCAAGAACATCTTCCCCTTCCTCTCACTTACTTACTCTCACCTCTGCATTTCTCTGTGGTCAGACAAGCCAACAGTGTGGTTTCTGCCTCAGGACCTTTGAACACACCTTTCCTTTAACTAGACCCTCTTCAGCAAGCTCCTCACCATCCAGGCCTCTGCACCCGGTGAGGCCCTTCCTGACCACCCACCCATCACCTCTTTTCAGTTATTTCACTTCATACTGCCTGATAATACCATACTTCTTTATTTTTCTGAATATTTTCTGTCACCCTCTCTAGGCTACATATAAGCTGTTATATATACTCTTAGCAGAGTATCAGGCACATAGGAGCCCCTCAATAAGTGTTTGTTGAATTAATTATATGTTAATTCATGACAGAAACTCAACAAATGTCGCTCTGATTTTAGTTGTCTCCTCAGAGGCGGCGCAGTTGCAGACAAAAGCACATTGGCCTATAAGTAAACCAGCCTTTTCTAATGCTGGGCAGATTAAACGTGTCAGGAAAACTTTCCCTCACTCCTCACCCCTCACCCCTTTCTGCCACTGCCACACCCTTCCAGATAATACTCAGAAATTTCCCTCTGTGGTAATTACCACAGTTGTTACTAAATTATTCACATAATTATTTGTTTAAAACATTTCTCCTCCAGGAGACTGAAACTCTGCAATAAGACTGTGTCGTATTCCCTGCTGGGTTCCCAGCTCCGGGAATAATGCCTGGCATAAAATAAGCACACAAAGATTTCTTTTACTTGTTGAATGAAAGAAATATTAGTTTTCTTTTGACTGAAAACACTGGAGTTTAAAAATAAATTATAAAGGGTTGAAATTTTTATTTTCTTAACAGCTGGCACCAGAATTCTTCTTAGGAAGGGACACAACTTGATGAGCCATTTGGAGGAGGTGAGCACCTGAGGCCTGTGGGAAGGTGCTGAGGCAACACAGAAAAGTCTTACCGGTTCTGCGTGACACAGCAAGAGGAATTTGTTTTGCCTCAGAGAGGAAGGAGGAGCCCAGCTGATGATGACGTGTAACTGGGGCACCAGGTAAGGTAGAGAGGATGAGAGGGAGTAAAAATTCCCTTGGAATTCTCTACTTCCAGCTCTCTCTTAAATCAATAAGGTTCACTTACCATGCAAATCAACTTGTGGGAGTGGGGGTGTGTGTGTGTGTGTGTGAAAACTGGAAAAGAGCCTGAATGTGACATCTGAGTCAATGCATTGCTGAATAGAACCAAACATGTGAGACACCTAGACAACCCATAAACTGAGGAAATAAAAGTTTGGAGCCCGTTGAGACTTTGAGACTGTAAACTGCCTAGGTATTTACGGAAATCAGCCACAAGCCTTGGAATTGGGGCATTGATTTCATTTTACCTAGACCTCAAGAGACAGGGAGACCCCTGGATGAAAACAACAAGGGACTCCTCTTACTTGTCACCCCAGCTCTGGTCGGGGTTACTGCTCACCCTTTCACCAATTTGGAATTCGGGGTCTAAAAGGATGAGAAAAATGGGGAAAGAAAAAAAGGAATAAGAGACCCTTTTCTCTTATCATCAGATAAGATAAACTTCACCAAAATGTCTCTTCCTTCCTGTCTTCTAAGGCAGAACATAGTAATTTAGTGAGTGAATGTCTTTTTGGGAAAGGTGCTCTATAAATAAACAGCATACCCTTTGCAGTTATAATTAAGTTACTCAAAGTAAACGCCAAATGGTTTTCTTGATTTTACTTGATTACTCAAACAGATTTTTGCCATTTGGAAATTTCTTCAAAGCATGATTGCTATACTGCTTTCAACTCCCTACCTAGAGAATCCTCTGTGAGGACAGTCCTATGAAAATCTTTGATGATGACTCATGAGTGACCTGCCAGGAGAAAAATATCTGATATCCAGAGTACTCTTCTGTACATTTGTGTAATCTTAGAACACTGCAGGAGGAAGAAAATAGTTGCCCAGTCAGACACAAAATATTAGAATATGTGTATAAACTGGGTCTCTTCGTTTTCACAGAACTCAGTAGGCTGAAGCATGGTTAATACGAGGTTGTGTTACAAGTGTGAACACATACGGGTTTCACAGCTGCCAAGGGCTCCTGTTTTTATTGGAACAACCCTGATTCTTCCCAGAAAGAGAGTTTTCAAATTTTCTTGCCAAATTCAGTCAACTCATGACTCAACACACACTAATACATTCACTCTATTGCCATTGGCCTTGGAATTCAGGAAAACAGACAGGGGCAACTTTCCTGACTCTTCAGTATCCACTTACATTCCAAGTCGCTTTAATGATTATAACTAAGGTGTTTTAAGGCACGGAATTTGTGGTAATTTGTTACGGCGATAGGAAACTAATACAATGGGTGATTCTGGTTATCGTTTTTGGGGGGATTTTGAAAGAGAGGGAGTTTGATATTTTCCAAATTTTACATACAGACATACCTCGTTGTATTGTGCTTCACTTTATTATGCTTCTCAGATACGGCATCTTTTACATATTGAAGGTTTATGTCAACCCTGCGTTGTCCGATGATGGTTTGCAATTTTTAGCAATAAAGTATTTTAAAATTAAGGTATGTCCTTTGTTTTTTTGACATAATGCTAATGTAAACATAACTTTTTTTTAATAACACTAGGACTTAGTAACTTTATTCTACTAATTTATCCTAATGAAATATTCAGAGAAACATAACAATTTATGCCAAATGATATAAATATCATAGCCTCCTTATGAACTCAGCAAAAGGTGCATCAAATGACAGTAAGGAAATGGAATACCAAGCTGCCATTAAAAGACCAGTAAACGTAACATTTATATGCACTGGGAAACCAAAAAATTTGTGACTTACTTTATTGCGATATTTGATTTATTGGCTGGCTTGGAACTGAACCCGCAATATCTCAGAGGTATGCCTGTAATATGCATTACCTTTATAATCAGAAAAATATGTTTATTATTTTCTCAAATAATACCAAAATGGTAATGAGAGCTGTGGCAGAAAGGTTTAAGCATTTAGGCTCAAAACTGACAACACCCCAATCCTTAATGTTTTTAATGCTGTTTATTGAGGAGATTGACTTATGAAGATTCACAAAACAAAAAGTGGCAGAGTTTTTTTTAACCAAGAGCTCATAAACAAATAAAACTCAATGTACTAGACATTTATCGAGGACCTACTGAGTACCAGGCACCATCTGGATCTATCAGCTGACATGTATCTTTTCCACAGAATTCCTTAAAGGACAAAGCATAACATTCTCCCTGCACAGGACAGCGTGCAGCCACTTTCTGACACATTTCCCGTGCCTGAGCTTCCTCTGCTGTGCTTGGGGGCTGTAGTGGTGCTTCTGGCAGTCAGGACGGCTGGGGGAGGGGGGATGTCAGACGTGGCACGAGGTGGGGTCAATGGTCTTGGGATAGAGGAAGAGAACATGTTGATTTCCTTACTTTCCTTTGGTAATTTTTGAGCAGACCAAGTGGACCAGAGAGAAGCTAATGTTATGGCTGAAGGGGGAGGTAAAATGACCACCTTTTTCTTCATTTCCTCCAAACTCCACAGGACATTACACAAAGCTCCCAGTGCTTTGTCTAAGATAACTCCCCATGTCCTCTTTCCTCTCCCCAGGCACCGTTTGCTGGAAGCACACCACCTGCCCTTCATTCCCCCCACTTCACACCTGAGCCTCACACAGTCAATTCGCTGTCTGTAGGCTGTTCCCTCAGCCTGGAATACCCTTCTCCCTATTTTAAAATTATCTTATCCTTCAGAGCTGCTCAACCCCATCGCCAACTGCTTCTTGCAACAATAAGTGAAACCATGTGCCAAGGACTTTCATGTACATTATATTGTTTTGAATCTGTTCCATTTGAGTCCTGCCTTCTCATTTGACAGTGTGTTTATTTGAAACTGGGATCGGTCCACTGCTGGGGCTGCTGCATAAAATCTCCCTTCAGTGGGTCTCTCTGGCCTCTTCGCTCCCTTACCTCTAGGCATAAATCTCTATATTATCATTTATTTTACCCTGCTTCACAGTTAGTTACTGTTCGACATGTTTGCCTCCTCCCTTCTGACCCCACTGGCCATACACGTGTACAAATAAAACACATTATATATTTACAGATCGGGGATTTCTTCTCCCGTTTTCTCTCCTACCCACAACTTTTGACAGTCACAAGGTTTCAGAAAGGTTAGAATTTTCCCTCTGCGCTACCACTACCTCTTAATGTGGAAAGTTCAAGTGTGTGTCACACCCCAGAGTCAGGAAATGCTACTAAAATTATTCTTGCTGCCACTATTTTTTGTAAAGCCTTTAGCTAGCAAGACCTGTTGCTTAATGAAGTGGAGAAATGAACCTCGTAGAAACGGCTCTAGGATTTCAAGGTGGAGTCGTGTATAATATCACTGGAGGAAGTATAGGGAAATAATTAACTTCAAAGACCCAGCAGAGACTACTCGTGCTGTGCCCAGATGAACTCACGTTTCTCTTATAAAATATGTTTGGGGTGTGGGGTGACAGATTCCAGGAGACTGGTTTAACCTGTTGCCTCTAATGCTCAGACAAATAAAAGCAATGGTAGTTCAAGCCAGATTTGAGACTCTTTGCATGCAGTTATTAAAGACTTGGAAAGCCAGTTAAAAGCAGCACCGATATAAGTGAAAACTAAGTCAATTTGACACAAACACTTTCAGTCATTTGAAGAGCAAGGGGGTCTGATAATTCTTCGAGGAAATAAATCACTGATGCCTTTCAGGAATGGCTTCTCCCCAGATTATATTGTTTGTTTGCCCCTAAGTGAGACGAGACTCTGGAAACTAGCACATGTTTACAAAATAAAAATTCTAGTGTAAGAAATACAAAGAGATGTCTCTTTTGCCAAACTCTGTTTGTTTCCAAAGTTAAGGATTAATTTCTATATTTCTATGCTTTAAAAGAATTTCTCATCCTCTTTCTCTCTTTGTATGTGTAAAAGTAAATATTTTTCATTTATTTTACCATATCATGTATTTTGCAAAACTACATAAATATTTAAATTAGAAATAAAAGAGAATATATTTCCCCAAAATAAAGCTTCCTCATACCAGATTTTTTTTTTTTTTTCTGAAACAAGTGTTTCCAGAAACAGAGACTTCTTTTTTGTGGAATGTGTTTTTCCATTTGCAAATGAGATGAAGGAATGAATTAAAAGAGCCATAACTGTCTGTTGCTGGCTAGAGCAGAGAGCAGGAAAAAACAGTCATTTTTTTCTCTACGCTCTCTCAATGACCTTCTCTTCTCCATCAGGAAGGCATGATTGTCGGCGTCCCTAGCATTCCTCCTGCTCTCTGGTGGTGAGAAGGAAGAGGCTTACAAAGGCCTGGTGCTGAGTATTCTGGAAACAAACATAATCTTCAGCTGTAAAAGTAGAAAGGAAAGGCAATCACATATGAATACCACCATTTTTCTTGCTCTCTGAAGCATATAACCAGTTACACAAATGTTAGCCAAGGGCACATTTTAGGATATTGAGGAATTTTTAAAGGAGAGGAGAATGAGAATCCATTTTAGGAACGCTAGATTCTGCTCACCCTTTCCAATGGCCGATTTTGTCATTGTCATTTAGCAATTGTGTTACAATTTCAAAAGTTAATGGTTTCCAAGAGTATTGGTGGACTAGGGTCCTTCTAGCTTTCATTTTAGAGAAAACGAAATGGAAAAGAGGAGGGAGAAGGAATGGAGCAGGAGTAGGAAATTTTGCAGACACATTCTTCAGGTTAGTATTTATTGACACAACAAGGTTCCAAGTCACAGTTAACTAACCAAGTCCTAATTATATTTCATGGAGCAAATTTAACACCCTACAGCAGTGCTCAAACCATCAGAATCACCACAAGGTCTTCTTAAAACACAGATTGCTGGGCCCTACCCCCCAGAGTCTCAGATTCAGTAGGTTTGGAGAGCAGGGCCCAAGCATTTACCTTTCTAACAAGTTTCCAGGTGATGATGACGCTGTTGGTCCAGGGGCCCCACCTTGAAAGCCGCTGTCCTATAGCAGTTATTTGCAATCCTGACTGCATCAGAATACTCTTCCTGGAAGTTTTATAAAATCCTGATTCCTAGGCCCCTCCCTAGATCCACAGAAACAATCTCAGGGGTTGCTCTTGTCAAAGATTAATAAATTCGTACACTAGGTTAAAGCAGTAAGGATAGATTTTATTCAGAAAAAACGATTGCAACAGGGAAGAGGGTCAAGCGTGAACTGAAAGCAACTTTGTCGAAATTAAGGCAAGAGAGTTTTTAAAGATGGGGTATTCTAAGGGAAAGGCACTGAGAGGCATTAAGGGTCCGTGTGACTAAGCCATCTGGGTTTGTTAATTGTCACTTACCCAGAGGAGAAACAAACTTCTCCTAGCTTTAAAACAGGAGGCAGTGGTGCAAGTTAGTGCTCTGTACCCACCAAAATTAGGCTCTTACTCTCCCAAAGGGGCTGGTAGCCAGAGTGAAAGGTTAGCTCCTTAAAAGTTTTCATTTCAAAGAGAGATTCTTGAGAAAACAATTCTGGGTGGTAGAGATTAATGTCTCAAAGGGGCAGAGAAAGGATTTATAATCGCAAGCTTTCTAATGTAACTGCTCTAAGAAGGGGTTTGGGGGCCTATCTGCCTATCACCAAGTTTGGGTGGGAAGAAAAGTCAATTGTCCTGGCAGCACTGAGCTGTCTCAGGCAGGAATTTAAGGGGATGCAGCCTTGAGCTGTTAGAAACTATGCTAGTGTTTCTTCAATTCTCTTAGAGTGTGGGGTGGATGGAGTGGGGGCGGGTGAATCATTTATGCTGAGGGTCTGCGGTTTTTATAAGCCAAGCTTGAGGCCTAGTTAAGAAAAGGACTCAGAGGAGCCTGACTAGCCCTTGGTCAAGGAAAGATTCTTTGTCTGTCTAGGCATCTGTATATTGAAACTTTGAAACTTGTCCATAAATGATTCTATAGACCAGGACTGAAAGGCAATTCGTACAGTAAGGAGATTTACAATACTAGAAGAGAGGTAAGGTTTGCTTAAATGTATTTCGTTTATAAGTTGTTCCTAATACTTACACAGCTTCAGAGGCAATTGGCAAACAGGAAAGATTTCCATGCTTCTCTGCGGTGTGGACACATAGCATGTCAGAGCAGCTGCAATTACCTTCTATTTATGAAGTAACATTTCATCAAGTTCCAAGTCAAGGAAGACAAGGGACTGAGAGGTAACTGCAACAAACACCCTGAATTTTTTTTTTCAATTTTTAAAAATATGTATTCAGGGACATGTGACTGCTAACTGTAAGAGAACTTGCACAAGGCCCTATCTCTCCCAAGTCCAGAGACACCCCTACACATACCCTGGGAAAATCAGACCAAATGACATCCCCTAGCTGCACCATTTTTGTTCGGGGAAAATCATGTTTTTTTGTTTTTTTTTTAAATAAATAATTATTTATTTATTTTTGGCCGCACAGAGTCTTCGTTGCTGCTGGCGGGCTTTCTCTAGTTGCAGTGAGCAGGGGCTACTCTTCGTTGCGGTGCGCAGGCTTCTCATTGTGGTGGCTTCTCTTGTTGTGGAGCACCGGCTCCAGGTGCGTGGGCTTCAGTAGTTGTGGTATGCGGGCTCAGTGGTTGTAGCCCGTGGGCTCTAGAGTGCAGGCTCAGTAGTTGTGGTGCATGGGCTTAGTTGCTCCGCGGCACGTGCGATCTTCCCAGACCAGGGCTCGAACCCGTGTCCCTTGCATTGGAAGGCGTATTCTTAACCACTGCACCACCAGGGAATTCTGAAAATTATGTTTAAATGAATACCAAGTGCAGCCTTGAATGAGATAAGAGTTCAAAAGGAAATGCAGCCTAAGGGGGCAATTTCTTTGATGATGGTAGGAGTGGAATTCATTATGGGATCTGCTGGGGACTGAATTGTGTCCTCCTGAAATGCATATGCTGAAGCCCTAACCTCCAGTGTGACTATCTGGAGATATAGCTTTAAGAGGTAATTAAGGTTGAATGAGGTCATTAGGGTGGGATCCTAATCCAATAGGATTAGTGGCTTTATAAGGTGGGGCGAGAGAGAGAGAGACAGACAGACAGACAGACAGACAGACAGACAGACAGACAGACAGACAGACAGACAGACAGAGGTCTCCCTGGTCACACGCTGAGGAAAGGCCATGCAAAGACATAGCAAGAAGGCGGCCAGCTGTGAGCCAGGAAGAGGATCCGCACCAGAAACTGAATCAGCCAGCACCTTGATCTTGGACTTCCAGCTTCCAGAACTGTGAGAAATGGGTTTCTGTTGTTTAAGCCACCCAGTCTATGGTATTTTGTTACAGCAGCCTGAGTTAAGACAGGATCATTTGTTTGTTCATTCATTCATTCAACAACTATCCTTCTTTTAGGCACTGCAGATATGGTAATAGTCAAAATAAAGTCCCAGCCTTTGAGGAGCTTGTATTCTAGAGGGGGAAAAAACAAACAGACAAAAATCAAAGCAATAAATAGTGTGAGAAATGGTAACTGCCATGGGGAAAATAAAGCAGAGTGAGACGGACAGAGGAGTGGAGAATGGCTGTTTCATGTAGTGTGGTCAGATAATGCTTGAGCAGAGACCTGATGTGAGCCTTGGATTCTCTGAAGAAAGAGGATCCTAGGCAGAGGGAACAAGTGCAAAGATCTGGAAGCAGAGCATGCTTAAGCTCAGAGAATAGCAAGGAGGCCAGGTGGCTGGAGCTGAGCCAGCCAAGGAGAGCGTGGTTGAGTGATGGTGGGGAGGGGCATTATGCATAGAGCCCTGTAGGTCTGCCTTAGGGCTCTGCCTCTTACTCTGAGTAAAATGGGGAACCATAGAAGGGTGTGGTTACAGGAGTGGCGTGATTTGACTTCCATTTCAGAAGAATCATTCCCACTGTTGGGGACGTGGTGGTGGGAAGGGGGAAAAGGCCAGAAGCAGGGAGACTTGATTGAAGGTGGGTAGATGCTTACTAAGAGTTTGAGTTTATTTTGGTTTGGCTTTTGGAACAGCTAATGGATGCATGTCTTTGGGGCCTTCAAAGACGCTTTTGTTCGAATCTTGGGTTATTCAAATTAAAAAGACAATGCATTATATGTTTATTTACACCCAGGAGCTGGGATTTCCCTTTGGACCTTAGGCTCTAGGGTCTTCCTAAGATTCCTTCTGGTTCTTCAACAAACTTCACAAAGTCTGCTCGCTGACCTTTATCCTGCTAGAGCATCAGTTTGCCTAAGGTTCTAGCACTGTCTTCCTCCAACTCCAGCCTTCCAGTTGGAGCAGTACTTTCTCACACTTCAAGGCACATGTAAATCCCCTAGGGAGGGTCTTGTTAAAGTGCTGGTTCTGATTTGGTTGGTCTGGGATAGGTCATGGGGATTCTCCATTTCCAGCCAGCTCCCAGTGCTAGCCATCCTCAGCCAATATTTTGAACAGCAAGATATTATTCAAAGGATTCTACACACTTGAGATATTCTTTTTGTGAAGAAAAAATCAGACAAATGTATACAATTGAGGTAGGCAATAGATAGGCCCCAGGCTGAGCAGCTGCAGCTGGTCTCCTGATGATGCTTCGAGATGGGATAATACCAGGAGGAGCATTGGGCCCTGATTGGGTGCATTCTTGTGGATTTCCCAGCCCAACACGTGCGCAGAGAAGGCCCTTAGTCTAGGGGAAGGACAAAAGGAGGGAGAAGACAGCAGCTGGAATCCATCTTGGCTGAGAGATGGCATGCTCACACCAGGACCAAATGTGGAGATGGTTGGCCAGAGACAACCCAGAAAACTGCCCCCGTATAAGCAATCTAAGCTGCTCCTATTGGGTGCAACTCACTCTGAGCTCTCCTGTGTGCTCTTTTACATGTACTTTGTTTTTTCCACATGTACTTTGCTTTTTCTACAGGTATTTTGTTTTTTCTACACGTACTTTGCTTCTAATGAACACTTGTGTCTTTTCCACAATCTTGATCTCTTTGCTGAATTCTTTCTTCAAAGAAGGCAAGAACCGAGGTCCTTATTCCAGCTTTTCACTGCCAGAATCACCATGAGAAATTTATTCTTCTATTGAGTGAGAATTTTTGGCCCCAAGAAGGAAATTGAATTATTATTTCTTCTTAGGCAATTTTTTATAAAATACACAGATACTCTTTGTTTGAAAAGAAAAGGGAAAATTTTTTAATTTATTTTTGTAATAAGCAGTGCATTTACAGGGTTCAAAATATAAAAGATATAAAGTGGTCATCAGTGATATATCCCAATTCTCACTCCTGAACACCTAATTCCCCACTTCTGTATCCTTCCAGAAATGGTCTAAGCAAATACTATAAGTAAATACACTTGTGTGTGTATGTATGTGTATAAACTTTTCCCCCATTTTTGCACAAATCATAGCATATTATGCCTATTATTCTGAAGTTTGCTCTTTTTACACCTAATATATACTAGGTGTAATGTCATATCAGTACATTAAAAGCATCCTTATTCTTTATTATGGCTAAGGAGTATGCCATTAGATGGATGTGCTGTAGTTTATTTAACCAGTCTCAAAAGGTAGCTTTAAGTTAATATAATTGAAACTGACAACTCTAAAAACTGCAGGTGAAAACAAATTATAATTCTCTTTTCCAGCCACAGAGAAAACATTTATACACAAGATAAAGAATAAATTGTTATTATTCCTATAATAAATGCAAATTTTTCTTAAATATTTCAAAAAATTATGAGATTTTACTTAGCTGCGCATCAGTGGTGATATTTTGAAACGAAAACAATGTTGACATCTTCCAGTATGTAAGGAATTCCCTTGGGATTATGAATGGTGTGTTAGGAAATTGCAGCAACTCTTTCAGGTTGAAACAGTGTCAAATCACTAAAATGAGCTTTGAAAGTATGTAAGTGTTCATGGAGAGTTTCCAAAAATGTAATTTATTGCAGTGGAATTATTTATGCACTTCAAGAGACTTTCTTGCTTGTAGGTGAGTGGGATCCTGTGTAATTATCCAGAAAATTCCATCCATGGCCTATCTGGATGATTTAGCCTCTTTACTAACCAGACCCTCCCCCCCAAATCCTACTGATATTTTCCTAGTGCTTGATATAGCAAACCTTTGTTTCTTTTAACTACCTAAAAAATCTCCAGAATAAGTCATCTCTCTCTATCTTATATCCAGTGGGTTCTGATTTAGCAGTCTCGTAGAGGTAGAATTGATATTTGGTGTTAAAAGTAGAGGGTTTTTAAATTATCATACAGTTCTATGAATTTGAACACATGTATGTATAGATTCATGTAACCACTACCATAATCAGAATACAGAACATTTCTAGCACTGGCACCACCCCCCCAAAACAAAAACAAACAAAAAAACCTCCTTTGTTCTATCCCTTTAGAGACACCTCCTACCCCTACATATCACAGCTGATAAACACATATTTTTCATCCCAGCAGTTTTGCCTTTTTGAGAAGATCATAAAAATGAATCATACAGTATGAAAGCTTTTGAGACTGGCTTCTTTTTCCATTATGCCCTCAGCATAATGTCTTTGAGATCCATCCAAGTTGTTATATATATCGATAATTTGTTCTTTTGTATTGCTGAGTACTACTCCATTACATAGATGTTCTGTTTATTCATTTACTCAGTGAAAGAGATACGAGTTGTTTCCAGCTTTTAGTGCGTATGAATAGAATTTCCATAAACATATGTGTATAAGTTTTTTTGTGGATGTAACTTTTAGCCTCCCTAGGGTAAATAGAGTGGGCTTGCTGGGTCACATGGTAAGTGTGTAACTTTATAAGAAACTGCCAAACTGTCTCCCCAGAGTTGCTGGGTATATTTGCATTTCTGACAGCCATATGGGTTCAAATTGTTCCACATGCTCTCCGTCACTTGATATTGTCAACATTTTTTATTTTAGCCATTCTAATAGCTGTGTAGTGGAATCTCATTGTGGTTATAATTTGCATTTCTTTAATGGTTAATGGTATTAAACATCTTTTTTTAATGCTTATTTACCATTGTATATCCTCTCTAGTGAAATGTCCAAGTTTTTTAACCATTTTTAAAAATTGGGTGGTCTTGTTTTTTAATACGATTTTTTTTTAATTAATTTATTTAGTTTTGGCTGCGTTGGGTCTTCGTTGCTGCACACAGGCTTTCTCTAGTTGCGGTGAGCGGGGGCTACTCTTCGTTGCGGTGTGCGGGCTTCTCATTGCGGTGGCTTCTCTTGTAGCAGAGCACGGGCTCTAGGCACATGGACTTCAGTAGTTGTGGCTCGCGGGCTCTAGAGCGCAGACTCAGTAGTTGTGGTGCGCAGGATTAGTTGCTCTGCAGCATGTGGGATCCTCCCAGACCAGGGCTCGAACCCATGTCCCCATTGGCAGGCAGATTCTTAACCACTGCACCACCAGGGAAGTCCCTTAATGAGTTTTGAGAATTTTAAAAATATATACTCTGAATACAAGTTATTTGTCAGATATGTGATTTTCAAACATTTTCTCCCATTTTGTAGCTTGTCTTTTTGCTCTCTTAACAGTGTCTTTCACAGAGAAAACGTTTTAAATTTTGTAAAGTCCAATTTATCAATTTTTTCTTTTATGGATCATGCTTTTGGTGTCATGTCTAAGAAACGTTTGCCTAACCCTAGCTCATGAAGCTTTTATCCTATGTTTATTTCTGAAAGTTTTATAGCTTTATATTTTACATTTAGATCTATGACCTATTTTGAGTTCATTTATGTACAAAGTATGACCTTTAGGTTGAGGCTCTCTTTTTTTTTTTTTTACATATGGATGTCTAATTTTTTCAACACTATTTCTTGAAAAAACTATCCTTTCTTCACTGAATTGTCTTTGAAACTAGTCAAAAATCAATTGGCTATATTTCTATGAGTCTATATCTGAACTTTCTGTTCTGTGATCTGTAGATCTAGCCCCTAGCCAATTCTGCATGTCTTGACTATCACAACTTTATATTGAGATTTAATATTGGGTATTGTGATTCATCCAATTTTACTCTTTTAAAAAATTATGACTCTTCTAGTTACATTGCCTTTCCACATAAATCTTAGAATCAGCTTCTCTATAACTACAGAATTAGAATTATACTAAACCTATGGATTAGTTGACATCTTTACAATGTCTTCCAGGCCATGAATATGCTATGTCTCTCTATTTATTTAGGTCTTCTTTGAGTTCTTTCACCTGTATTTTTGTGTTTTCATCATAAGATCTTGTATGTTTTGTTAGATTTATAATTAAGCCTCTCATTTTTTTGGCTCTATTGTAAATTTTTTTTTTAAATTTTGGTTTCCAAATGCATAGGAATAATACGTAAAAATAAAATAGATTTTCATGTGTTGACTTTGTATCCTGACCTTGTTAAACTCAGTTATAAGTTCTAGATATATTTTGGTAGATTCCTTGGCATTTTCTGCATAGACAATTATGCTGACCGTCAATGAGGGAAATTTGTTTCTTCCATTCCAACTGTGTGCCTTTTCTTTCTTTTGCTTGATTTTACTGGCTAGGACCTCCAGTATGATACTGAATAGGAGTAGTGAAAATGTATATCCTTGCCTTGTTTCCAGTCTTAGCATTCAGGTTTTCACTGTTGAATTTTTTTGATAAATGAGCATGATGTTGGCTATAGTTGGTTTTTTGAAGATGTCCTTAATCGAATTGAGGATGTTTGCTAAGAGTTTTTATCATGAATAAGTGTTGAATGCTGCCAAGTGCTTTCCCCTCATCAATTGATAAGATCATGTAGTTTTTATCTGTTAGTCTGGCAGTGTGGTCAATTACATTGCTTGATTTTCTAATATTGAACCAGTCTGCATTCCCAGGATGAACCCCTCCTATTGGTTGTGGTGTACTTTAATATGTTGCTGAATTTGATTTGCTAATATTTTGTTGAGGATTTTTACATCTATATTCATAGGGGACACTGGTCTGTAGTTCTCATTTTTGTATTGTTTTTATCTAGTATTGGTTTCAGGGTTATGCTGGCCTTATAAAATAAGTTGACAAGTGTTCCCCCTTCTATTTTTTGAAAGAGAGAGTGTTGGTGTTTTTTCTTCTTTAAATGTTCGATAGGATTTACTAGTAAAACTATCTGGGCCTAGAGATTTCTTTTTCCAGGAAGTTTCAGACTACAATTTCTTTAAAAGACAGGCTTTTAATAAAAATCCCCATTTAAAAATTTTTTAAAAACGTGGCCTCCAGAAAATTAATTCCCACTTAGTATAATAATTAATATGTTGTTGAGAGTAGTTTCAAAGGAAAGAAAAGATGGGTCCTGCCTTAATATAATTATGGCACAACATTGGTCAAAAAGCACTTTCAAATGGATTATACAAATATGTGACTAAGAAGAAAGGATAGAACAATGGCTAAGAGCATGTACGAACTTTGGCAAGTGATAAACATATTTGGTACTGTAACCTTGGGCAATTAACTTCTCTAACCATTCTTCCTCATTTGTAAAAGAAGAATAATAACATATAAATGGCTGAGTTGTAAGAATTAAGTGAGTTAACGCTTGTCAAGGGCTTCATACAAAGTAAACACCTAGTAAGTAGTTGCTATCATTAGTGTGACTTTACTGGAAAAATTATAACAATGTTTACAGAAAAGAACAGTGCCATGGATTGAAAGTAAGTACTTTCCACCCCTCTAAAGAATTATATAACTTTAAAGTTTTAAAGAAACGTAAGCGCTTATGCGTTGTTTTATTATTCTGTAAATATGTAGCACTTGGTGATTTAAAATTTATGGAAAATTCTGGGACTTCCTTGGCAGTCCAGTGGTTAAGACTCCGCGCTCCAACTGCAGAGGGCATGGGTTTGATTCCTGATTGGGGAGCTAAGATCCCGCATGCTGCTCAGCGGCGCAGCCAAAAAAATAAATAAATAAAAATAAATAAAATAAAACTTATGGAAAATTCTATTACTTCCAACTTCAAGCTCTAGATCTGCCATCTTTTTTACCACAACATTCTAATTTTTTTGAAACTTCACTTTGATTATCAAATACCGCATTATAGTCTCTTATTGAATAAAAATGTGCTTGCTCTTATCTTTTCTTTCTAAATCAAATTCTTCGATCTACTCTCCTCTTCCTCTATCTGTCCTGTTCAGTGTTTTGACACTTTTTCTGCAGAACAGTGAGCAGGGCCTCTGAGTTCGAAGACACACTTTATTCACTTATTTCCTTAATAAACAAGAGGAAAGCAGACTGATAAATGAGGAATATTAAATTATCATACAAGCCTCTTTAAATGAAAAGCAAGAAAACAGACTTGACTTACTTTGGCGATGACCTTTCTTTTAGTCATGTCATTATCATGGTTTCAGCAAAACTGATGGTTTCTGTGTTAAATCCATGTCTCCCATCTTTTACTAAGTTGCCTGCTTTATCTTTTCTTATATCCCTGGTCTTCAAAAATTTGCAGTTTGAATAAGCACTACCATGGCTATATAATTAGGTATAAAGTATGAGGTAGACAAAGCTATAAAAGGCTAGAAAAGGGAGGGATTTGTGCTGTTGGAGATAAAAGGAGAAAACTTAGAAGGATATGAATTTCAACGAGGCTTTGAAGGTTGGGAAGCCTTTGGGAAGAGCAAACAAAAGAGAGGTGGTGGTGGGAGCTCCGGATTGCTGAAGGATGGACAAAGGCATACAGGTGCAGAAAAGCTTGGTGTTTGTTTGGACATGTGGTATGCGGATGAGAGGAAGGAAGGGGGTGGATTTGAAGGAGGAATGGGCTGGAACTTGAGTGCCTACATCTCTATTTCAGTGGAGGAGGGAGTGGGCAGGGAAAGTTGCAAGAAAAGACTGTTCAGAGAGGCAGTATAGCTTAGTTGTTTAGAGTATGGGCTCTGGAGCCAGACTTTCCAAATTGGAATCCTGGCTCCACCATGTATAATTTGCATGATGTGGACAAGTTGTCTAAATTCTCCATGTCTCAGTTTCTTCATCTATAAATCAGGAATAATAATGGAAACTTCTTCAGTTGGGTTATTGTGCTTGGCTCATAATAAACTCCATATAAATGTTAATAATTATTGCCATTGAGACATAAGTTGGAAAGTCAGGGAAGGGTCAGATTATAGAATGTTTTGAAAGCTAATAGAATTTAGAGATCATGTAAAAGACTACTGGAGGCATCATAGTTTTTTTTTAGTCAAGCGAATACATAGTGATGCTATTTTTAGTTTTTAACTAATCTTGGCTTTTAACATCAATCAGATATACTCAGCATTAATTAAAATTTTATTCACATTTTATTTGATTCTCATGTTACACTGAACTTGTATCTGAAAGGATGATGATAAAGCACACCAACCAAGTCCCTAAGACCCAGGTCAAAGTCTTTCATTGTTTGATATTATTTAACGATTTGGAAACAAAGTGGGAATATTATCCAAAGAGAAAAGTCGAGGCAGCTAATATACAGCAAAGTTATATATGAAAGGGAAAATGATGAGGGGTAATTAATGATAGGAAGGTGAGATTGCAGACAGAGGCAAAAATGAACTCAGCAAAGCAATCATGTATAAGAAAAATATATTTTAAAATTTAGAGGACAGGCATTTGTAGAATTTAAATGTTTTGAAAATGAGTCAAATGCAAGTAAATACTGAAATTGAATTTTTTATTTAAATAGACTGGATAAGCACCAAGCAATGACAATAATAAAAAATAAAAGGAAACATATGTACAGGGAAATATACTGAAATTTTAGTGTAAAAATTGCCTGAGCCTGGCATTCTTTCCCTTATAATTGTGAATAAAAGACTAAAAATATTATCTTTCCCTTTATCTTCCAAGGACATCAGATTTATTTTAGAGTCTTACCCTATTTTTTTGCTTCAGGCAGGTAAGAGTTAATATCTTGAGTTTCAGGCTGGGTGAGGGTGTCCATCTCCCAAGGCTGTTCTCTCCCTGCCGCCCCCCTCCCCCTCCCCACCCCGCCTTTTGGGTGAAGTCCTAGACTCAGCAGAGGAGGATGGATTGTCCTCTGGAAGAAAGGAGGGTGGAGGCCATTCTTTCTGAGAGGGTCAGGTCATATCTCAGAGGAGTCGATTCTTTCAGAACTGAAAGCTGTACCCTTACCCTCAAACACGCTCCTATCCCAGTCTAGGCCATCTCCACAAACAGCATTTCTACTCATTCACGGGCTCTGGTCAGGAACATGGCATTCACTGTGATCTCTTCCTTTTTCTTATCTTCACTCTAATTCATTACTAAATCCTACCCATTCTGGCACCAAAGTACATCTCAAATCTGTCCACTTTGCTCCATCTCCACTGCCATCACTCAGACACCACTGGTCTAGCTAACACTTATGCAAATTAGGAAAAGGAGCCCCTTCACCCGGGCAGATGCTGGAGCTGAAGTCCAGCCCCATTTTGCTAACTTTGTGCAGGGCGTGGTCTCCCAAACCTTGCATGATGGTCCTGGACCGCAGCTTAAACCATGCTGCATTGTTGTAATCATCTCCTCACTGTTCTGCCCACATCCAATCTTGTCCCCTTCCAATTCATTCTCCACACAACAGAGGGACTATTTTTAAATCGCCAATTTGATAACTTCACTCCCTACTTAACCCTTCAATAGATTTCTGTCACTACTGGGATGAAATCCCAAACCCTTAACATGGCCTACAGGTTTCTGTATGATCTGGTTCCTAGTTTCCTCTTTATCCTTACTGGAACCATTTCCCCTAGATAACTTTCAGCCACAATGCCTTGTTTTGTTTCCTGAAACTTGCCAAGCTTCTCCCCTACCAGAAGAGACTGCTGGGAAAGTTCTTTCCTGACTTAGTTTGGCTAATTTCTATTCTTCTTTCAGGCCTCAGTTTAAAATGTTACTTCTTCAGGGAAGCATCTCTGAATCCAAAATCTAAAGTAGATCTCCTCATAGCACTTTAATCATACATTTATAATCATATATTCATTCGTGACTTACTTGTTTAATATCTTTTCCCCTACTATATACTGTAAGCACCTAAGTTGGGTGTGATCCCAACTTAGCCCAGTGTCTCATTCATCCAGGTTTCTATTCAACAAGGCCTTCTCTATGCCAGTGACTATGCTAGATTCTAGACATATAGAAATGAATAGATAGATGAGGTCCTTGGTCTTATGAGGGAAACAGACAACCAATAAACAAGTAAGCAGACAAGATGATAACAGATTTTGATATGTACTACGTAGTATACTCTGTTTAAGCGTTGAGATTTCTGTCTGTGTTATTCATTAATGAATGCCAAGTGTATTGCTTAGGATAAGGCTAGCTGCTAAACATAACTCAAGTATACTTTGCCCGTGTAAAGTCCAAAACAAGTATTGGGTGGCTCTCCATCAAGTGGGAATTCAGGGACCTAGGGTCCTTCTAACCCGTGGCTCTGCCATCTTCAGCATGTGGCCACAGAAGGGAAAGAGTATGGAAGACAGCCTGTGGAAGATTTTTTTTTTTTCTTTAATGAGCTAAATCTGGATGGCTACACTTAACTGCAAGGGAGACAAGGGAACACAGTGTATCTCTGTACTGAGGAAGAAGAGTAAATAGATTCAGTGATCAGCTAGCACCTTCCACAGTACCCAGCACAAAACTGGCATTACAAAGAAACAAAAATAAATTAGAAATGGAGCTTGTTCTCATTTTATAATCTATGAGAATGTACACAGAAATCAATATTATGTCTGATCTAGTATACTGAACCTCTAACTTCCAGGAATCTAGAAATAGTCTTTAGAGTAAAATTAATTTATTTATAGATTTGCTTCTCAGCACAAGAAAGTTTAAAAAATTAATCTACTAGTCCACTTTAATTCAGGATCACCTTAAAGGTTTCCATTTTTATTTCCCATGGTTTTTAGCCTGTCCCAAATCTCACAGCCTCTCCATTCTTGAGTTTAGATGGTTGCATTAGGACAAATCCATAGTCAAGGCAACAGAATGGATCAGAACAGTGAGCGACATATTCCAACAATTTGGGATCTAGTGTTGATAGAGGCACACAGTAGCTTTGAACTTGTAAAGATGTGCAACCTAGCTAGATCACCATGTAAATAAATTCTATGCATATATTTTAATGGTATTCTTTGCAATTTTCTGCTCTGAATGAAACACTGTAGAAATCTAAATTATTCTTTGGTATCAAAGCAGACACACGATCACATGTGTGTCTGCGGTAATCTGTACTTAAAGCTTTTCTATTCTGAAACTGGTTTTCATGTCCCGGACCGAATCTTAGTATTAAAGGCACAGAAACACAGAGCTCTAAGGGACCTCATCAATCAGAAGCATTCATCTGTTCCCTTAACTTTAGTATCAATTCAGAAGAGATCTGAAATCTAGCGTTTACCGATGTATCCTACAGAGATGAAAAAGTGAAACATTCCTGAATCCGTGTCAAATCGGTTTTACTCTTCCCAAGAGAGAATCCTGAGGCAGTCGACGGGCACGGTCCTGGAGAGCAGTTTCGTGCAGCTGGTAATTAGAGTCGAGCGCAGCAGGTGGAAACAGTGCGGCTCAGCGCGGGCCATGCGGGTGTTTCCGCGCCCCCTGGAGCGGAAGGGGCTGCGCACCCACCTACGGGATCTCCAGAAAGTCGGAGAAGCTGCTGCACCGTAGCCACGAATCCCGTTTACTCGGCGGGAGTAGCGGTCCCGGGCAAGTCCTGGGTTCCAGAGCGCAGCCGCCCGGAGGAGCCCGAAGGGCCGGGCGCGGCGCCGCAGGACGCCCGCCACGCCCCACGCCGCCCTGCAGGCGAACGCGGGAGGCAACGAGGCCCCGCCGGGCCGCCGTAGCGCTGCGGGCTCGAGCCGCTCCTCCCGCGCCGCCCTCCGCCCCCTGCCTCTCGGCGCCGCGGCAGCTCTGGGCAGCCAACGCCGCCGCCGCCGCCGCCGCTTCCTTCTCTGCAGCCGTTCGGCCGCTGCGTGACGCGTCGTTTCCTCCCAACATGGCGGCCGCGGCAGGTCGGCGGTGATGGAGGCCAGTCCACGGCCACGGCGGGTGCTAATCCCCACAGTAGCCAGGGCAGCCCTGCTCTCGCCGGGCCTCTAAGCCGCCGCCTTGTCTCTTGGCCCCGGGCTGACGGCCACCGGGCTGGGCTCCCTCTCCTCCCCCGGGCCGGAGGGGCGAGTGAGGGGGGTGGCCGGAAAGCGACCCCCGGGCCGGGAGAAGCGGAGGTCCCACGGGCGCGGCCCTCCAGGGGCGGCCCCTCGGGGGGCGGCGAAGACCTCTGCGCCCCTCACCCGCACCGCAGCCGGCCCGGCTCGCCCGCCCCTTCCTGATCCAGCGGCTGCCCTCCACGCCTCCTCTCCCCCACCTCCACCCCCTCTCCTTTCTCTCGGTTCTTCCTCCTCCTCCCCCCGTCCCCCCCTTCCAGCCGCTGGGAGCCGCGGGTCGGACGAGCCGCCGCCTCCTTCTCTGCGTCCATGTATGAGGGGAAGAAGACGAAGAACATGTTTCTGACCCGGGCCCTGGAGAAGATTTTGGCCGACAAGGAAGTGAAGAAGGCGCATCACTCCCAGCTGCGCAAAGCGTGCGAGGTGGCGTTAGGTGAGCGGCGAGGGGGCCCGAGGGATGGGGGAGGGTACCGCGGCGGGGGGAGGGTCGCCGGGGGCTCGCCCTCGGCCGGCGCCGCTGACCTCGGGGAGCCCTGGCGAAGCTCCGGGCTGCCTGGCTGGAGTTGACGGTTAACTCGGCTAGATGTGGGGCAGAGGCAGGGTGGAGGAGGAAGGGCAGTTCGCTGGGCTCGGGGAACGCGGCAGGGCTGGGGGTCGGCTTGAGAACATGGGAAGATTTTGTTGGTGGACCGTGCGGTGCGGACAGGATATCACCCTTTGTGATGAAGCAGGAGTTGTCGTTTATTCGCTTGGAAAATTGAGGTGGAGCTGATTTGTCGAGATTGGGCGTGGGAAGGGTTCCGTATCGTAATTTCAATAACTTTTCGTTTGGCGTGGTACTTTGGGAAGAAAGGCTGAAGTTGTTCCCTTGTTGACAGTCTTGAGAAGGGGTTTGCGGGAGGTGCCGCCTGTTCTGACATCTCTCCGCTTCCGCCACGGGAAAAACAGGGAGTAATGTTGTATCCGACTGGGCTGACCTGGAAGAACAAGACCTAAGGTTAAGGGGAGGGGGTGATAAGATACAAGCGGGGAAAGGAAAGGACCTTTAGATACGCTGGCTTTAGTGACAAGGAAGGGAGGGTTTGAAACAGGGAGAATGAAGAAGACAATGACACCCACCAGCCACATGTCTGGACCGTGGCAGCTGCTCTCAGGCTTGAGTTGTGATTTATAGTTCAGACGAAAGAGATCTAGTGTCATGAAGCCCCTAGCAGGGTAAATCCAGACAATACCTACGGCGAGGACAGGCAGATGAAGAATTGTTACAGGGGGACCACTGATGGATCTGTTGCATCCATCAAGGACGAAATCGTTTAAGGAGAGACCAGGACGTTAAACACAAAGATGAATTCCTAATGCTTGCGCTTTATTTTGTAGCACTGGAAATAGATTACATCAAATTGACTTGAGAAAACGAAGCTTGTTAAGTGGGCTTTGGAAAAAAGCATTCTTGAAGGGGAAGAAAATCCAGAATAACTTGGATGTATGCTAAAGTAAAAGGTCAAGACAGTTTAAAAGCAACTTTGCCTTTTAATTTTTAAAATAAATAGAAGACTTTATAACTTGCTATAATAAGCTATACTGTTTTTTCCTTCTTTTTTGGATCTATCGAAGAAATTACATTACAATTTTTTTGAATTTTATGTATAATGAGTTTAAGTTTAGTTTTTTACCCTTCATTGATCACAAGTTCACCTTTTGTTATTCTTGAAGCTAGCGAAAGACTGTTTCAGGTGTATGAGAGGATGTTGTACAGAAGTAAAAATTGAATTATATCTGGGTCCTGAAAGGAATAATTATTAACTTGGGGCAGGATGAGGGAAGGAGTGATTTTTGGAATTTTTAAAACAGTTGTTATGTGTAGGTTTATGAATAACTTGCAGGTTAAAGAACTTAAGAGTTCAAACAAAAGTTTTAGTTTTTGAGACCAGATTTTCTGTATTAAAATATACTTTTAATATACCAATGATAAGTATTAGACTGAGGAAATGGAGTGTGGTGTGTGTGTGTATCTATCTATTTATCTATATATATATATATTTTTTTTTTTTTTCCCCCTCTCCAAAATGCTAATGTAAGTATTTTTAAATGGAGAGCTCACTGGAAGGAGAATCTGGGGTACTGACTTTAAATCACAGTTCTGTTACATTGCAGTATAGTCAAGTCCCTGGGCCTTAGTTTCCTTCTCTGTAAAATTAGGATGTTGAACTTTGATTGTAAGGTTACGTCCCCTCTGATGTGCCATGAATGTGAACACACCGTTCTATTAAGTTGTGCATTGAGAGTATTCCTGCCACTCTTGATTGGCATCTTGAGAGAGCTTAGCTTGATCCTTGCTATTTCTAGACATAGGGACTACTTGGTAGTGTGTGTGCCAACTGTACCAAGATTGTCTGTTTTAGATTTTGCCACTATTTACTTTTTTGCCCCTTCCGTATAGTTAGCAGAAGCTTATTATGAGGAATGTGTCCATCCAGGCAGGGACTAGGCACCAGAGTACTTTCTTTACTTGAGATGTTTAGGGTTTTTTCCCCACATTTCATACTTATATTTAGTCTCCTATAAAATCTCATTGAGCAATCTCATGGTAATTAATCCCTGATGACCTTGGTTTCTTCCCTTCTAGTCATACATCTACATTATCACCCAAACATAATTTCATAGGGATAACCCTTTTCATCTTTGCAGAAAGCATAATGTCTTGTAGTAGATGGTATCCCCAAATGTATCCCTGGAAACTATTATAGACCTCCCTTTTCCTCTTCACTATTGAGACCTGGGCCAAGCCCACTTTGTTTTCTTGATAATCTATATGGCTATCCAGCTGGATGGGAAAGTAAACTGGAATGACCTGGTTGGGTCATCCTTGATGTCTAGCTTATGAGTGGGTAGGAGTTGGCTGGAAGTGGTAGAGAGGTGGGTGTTGTTATAACCCTTCTAAATACACTTTGTAAATGACCCTTCTAAATATACCTGTCTGCATTTATTCCCTGCACCCCCTCCCCGCATGTTTATTGAGCACCTACCATGTGGCTGAAGGGAGATAGACAGTCAACAAGAAAATATATAGTATTTTTATATCCAGACTTTTAATCCTTTTGTGTTTTAAAATCATTTTATGGGTGTGTGAGTAGATTTCAGACCACTGGTATTCAAAATTAATTCAGTTACCTTTTAACAAAATGGCCTATTATAAATCAGTTTTCTGTAAATTATACTCATGAAATTCCAGTTCATCTCATATTCTTAAGAAAACTATATTTTTTTTTGTTAAAGTATAGCTTTTAGGAAACCTTATCTAGATTAGGGGGGATTTTACTTTATGAAAACAAAGCCCAGTCTCAAAAGCACCACATAAAGGGACTCTTTTTTTCACAAAAAGAAAAATAATGAAACCTTAAAAGCAGATTATTGAAAACTTTTGTTAAATTATCTTACATTTCAGACTTTATTTTGAAGTAAAGAATGGTTAAAAAAAAAAAAAGAAAAGAAAACCCCTCACACCTATATTGTTCAATCGTTGTGAAGTCCACACGCCCAGGAACAGCTCCAGGTTGCCCTCTCTTGGTATCTGCCCCACTACAGCTCTCTGCAGCAACCACTGAACTCTGCAGAGTGAGGGCCTCTAGGCTGCCCTAGCTTAGCTTGATCCATTCCTGCTCTCTAGAATCCTGAATTAAAAATAGTCCGGCCATCTGCTGGCAGATGAGACAACAGCTGAGCTATTTTTAGCTTTAAAGAATTTAGGATTGTTGAGGGATTGGGCTTGAAGGTAGCATTGTTTGTCTCACGGGGAGGGGAGGGTGCAGTTGGGCCATATTCCAATCAGGCCTTTTAAGTTTCAAGAGTGTCTTTGATGTTAGGGCTATGACTAGTTCAACTTTTGCCTCTAACATCAGATATCTATGAAGATATCCTGCAGATGTTAGGATGAATGAGTTCAAGGTTGGAAACTGGCACTGATAGAGAATAGGAGTGAAAGGGGTGACCAGAGGAAGGTTTTAGAGGCAAAGGAGGCATGCAGAGGCAGAGATAAGGGTGGGTTCCCTGCAGAGATATGGGAGAATGATTGAGAAAAAGAGGAATTGTTAGGGAAGTAATTTTTGCATTAGACAGGGTGTGAATTTGTGTTCATCATGTTCTAAAGTGATTCTACTGTTTTACTTTTTTAATATAAGTCTGTTATCTATACTTAGTCTCCTCCAGAAATGTAAATAAAATATTTAGGCTAAAAACTTACAGAACTTGCTTCCTTCTGCCCCTCCAATCTCACCCTTGTTTTGGTTACTGGTGTTATAAAAAGATTGTATGGGTGGAGGGGAAATTATTTGAGTGCTTTTTTTGACCCCAGTTTTATGCTCCTTCTGGTAATATTATTAATTTTTGTCGCTCTTGACCATTTACCAGAAAAAAAAAAAAGACTCTCAAATAATACCCTGCCAACAATTAATTATTTTAATTATAATTTAAAACCATTAACAAGTTTCTTTTTAAACCTTCCTTGATATCTACAGTAAAAGGTGTTTTCAGTAAGTCAGGCTGCTGGAATTTTTGAGATAGCTAGGAAAGAAGGGCGTAATGAATGAAATGACTGAAAGAAAGATTCTGTTAGGTTTGAGTTAAAAAAATAAGTTTGGGTATACTCTTTTCCATTGTGGAGATTTATACTGCGCATTACCATAATTAAGATTCTGAAGAGTTTTCTATGAAAAAGAAAGTGCTCAGTTTTGCTTAACGAAGTTTTTCCTAAATTTATTTGACCCTTTTTTCAGTGTCTGTTAACACCTAGGAAACATTGTTCCTTGGAATTTACTTTGGGACACTGTTCAAAGAAAAGACAGACAAAGCAGATACAATAGCCCTAACTACTGATGAAACCATTCTTGAGAAGAGTCATTGTGTTTTTGGAAAGCAAGAGCCCTGTTGACAGTGTGGGAAGGAGAAAGTCAGAAATGAGGTGTAGTTGGACAGAGTGGTATCAAGCTCAGAGGACTGTTTGCTCTCTCGCTCTTTCTTTCCCATCCCATCTAATGGCAGGCAACTGCTTGTCTCTCCTGATGGTGTTTAAGTTTTAGAGAAACTTCTGTTGGTAATTGTTTTTTCAAACCAGAATAAAAATGTATTGTGAATGGGAAGTAATTTGGGGGGATTATTTCTCATAATATTCCTCACAAGATGGAGGAGGGTATATCTGAACAAGGAAAATACATGAACAAATTATTGTTGCCTTTCAAAATTAGGTATATTCTTCATTCAGATACTTGTTGAACTAGTATGTGCCAGATACTATTTCAGCACTGGGCATGCAACAGTGAGACAAATATGCTTTCATGGAACTTATTTTCTAGTTTGTTGAGGCTGACAGTAAAAAGCAAACTAATATATTGTCAGATTGTTATTATCTGAAGAAATAGTTCAGAAGGGTAAAGGGAGAATGACCAGGAGTGCAACTTTAGGTAGGGTTGTCAGGGAACGGCTTTCCATGATGTGACATTTCAGCAGAGAAGTGACAAAAGAGAGAGATTCAGCCTTTCAAAAACCTGGATGAAACAGAGGGAACAGCAGGACAAGTGTGTGCTTGGTACCTTCCAGGATAGAAGGAAGCTTGTGTGACTGGGGGAGAGTGACGAGGAGGGGGTAGGAGAAGAGGACAACTTTGGATTTTATTGCATCTGGAAGTCACTGGAGAGTTTTACAGGGGGTGACAAAGCAGATTTACATTTTAAAAGGCTCACTTGGGCCAGAGATGTTGGTGATTTAGAGTTTTCTGGTGGTGGAGGTGATGATTGGTTGCATTTGGAATATACTTTAAAGGAGTCGACAGGATTTGCTGATGGGTTGGTTGCATGACGACAATCGTAGCCAGAGCTACAGGGTTGTTGGAGAAGGCATCCACTATGATGGGGAACACCAGGAGAGAAACAGCCTTTGGGAAGAAAGTTTATATAGTAAAACATTTTCATTCAACCCTTTATATGTATTTTAGAATTTTTTTAATGATAGAATTTCCTGCTGATGTAATAGGATATTTTCAGAGAAAAGGACACAATTTAAATGATAGGACATATTCTACTGAGAAGGCACAAAACCATTTCAAATTTCAGTTGTCTTTTTTTTTCAGTGAGGTTTTTTCCTAAGAATGAGCCTTTCACATAGTTTCAATTACAGTAAACAATTGATCTAGTCCCTTTCTGGGATAGGATCTTTGCAAATGTTATTAATTAAGGATCTCGAGATGAAATCATCTTGGATTTAAGGGTAGGTCCTAAATCCAGTGACTGGTGTGTTATATGTAGAGAAAGGGACACAGAGACACACAAAGGAAGAAAGCCAGGTGAAAATGGAGGCAGGCAGAGACTGGAGTTATGTTGCCATAAGCCAAGAAACACCAGGTGTCACCAGAACCTAGGACAGGGCAAGGAAGTATTCTTCCCTGGAGCCTTCAGTGGTAGTATGGCTCTAACGCCTTGAATCCAGACTTCCGGCCTCCAGGTCTGTGAGAGACTGAATTTCTCATGTTTTAAACCACCATGTTTGTGGTAGTTTGTTGAAGCAGCCCTAGGAAACTAGTAACAGTTCCCTTTATCTTAACTTTTCAGACCCAGTTTGATATATCTGAGCTTCCATTGTTAGAGCACAGCATCATATACTTGAACAGTGGGGGTTGTGGGGCACCCACCCTCCCAGCAGCTGAAAATCCGAGCATAACTTTACAGCCGGCCCCCATCATCAGTGGTTCTGCATCCTTGGGTTCATCCAGTCTTGGATCATGTAGTACTGTAGCGTTTATTAAAGAAAATCTGCATGTAAGTCGACCCCTGCAGCTCAAACCCATGTTGTTCAAGTGTCAACTATACATGTTTAAACAGTCAAGTACTGTCTTTGGCTGGTCTCTGTTTTATAAATCTAGAAAGGAGTTATTCTGAGGCTTTAGTGTTCATGAATCTTGAGAAACCTCTTTAAAAAAAGAGTCATGGGCCCAAGTATTTAAAAGGTTTGTGTTCCACTTTTGATATTTTTGTCTTGCTTAGATTAAGACTTGATACAACAACATGAGTCTAAGAGCCTATGTTATCTTCTCATTCAGGCAAGGTTGTGAAAAACAATTTTTTAAAGTTTTTCATACCACAGTATTACCTCTGGAATTATATTTAGAAAACTCCATGTGGGACAGTTCATTTTTCTCTCTCAACTTGAATCCAACAAAGTATACAGTGAGAATTCACTAATCAGCTGTTTAATAACCCTCGTCTATGTATACCTTGCTAAGAAATTAAATAATAAATATATAAGCAAACCAAATATCATGAAAACCAAGCACTATATATTTAGAGGAGAGTCCTTGTGCCTTTAGTCAGTTTACTTTTAATTACACATAAGTCCAATAAATTTGGCAGTTTATTTTTTATTTTTTTAAATAAACAAATCCTTTTCTGCAGACCATTTTCAAAAGTAAAACTAGGGAGAAAAATCACCCATGACAATGGAGATAACCATTGTTACCTTTGTAAAAAAAAAAAAAAAAAAAAAAACCTCATTGAAATTATAGTCTACAGTCTATAAAATATGCCCATTTTAAATGTAATAATTTTTACTGAGTTTCACTGAGTTGTGCAACCATCACCATAATCCAGTTTTAGAACATTTCCATCACCCCAGTAAGAGCCCTAGTGCCCATTTACAATTAACCCCTGTTGCCGTACCCAGCTCCAGGCATCCACTAATCTACTTTCTGTGTCTTTATTTGCCTTTTCTGGACATTTCATATAACTATACGTCATACAAGTGTGGTCTTTTGTGTCTGACTTCACTCAGCATAATGTTTTTGAGGTTCATTCATGTTGTAGAATGTACCAATATTTCGTTTCTTTTTATTGCTGAATAGTATTCCATAGTGTGGATTTGCCATATTTTGCTTATCTGTTCACAGTTGATGGGCATTTGGGTTGAATGAACAGTGCTGCTATGAATATTTGTGTATAAGTCTTTATGTGGGCCTAATTTTTTATTTCTTATGGAAACCTAGGAGTGGAATTCCTGGGTCATATGATAACTTTTTAAGAAACAAAGTTGTTTTCCAAAGTGGCTGCACCATTTGGGTTTCTCATACATCCTTGCCAGTCAGCATTTGTTATTGTCCGTGTTTTTGGTTTTAGCCATCGTAGTTAATAGGAAGTGTTATTTCATTGAAACACTGTTAGCTTTTTGAAGCATTTTTTCCAGACTTTATTCTATACACATACACATGAACAGATGTATTCTTCCAAAAATTGAGCTGTTTAATTTCTGAGGCAATAATAGGAGGAAAAGGTATAACTAACATTTATTGAGTGTTTACTGTATTCCAAGTTCTTTGCCAATTAAATACTTCATTGGCTATATCTCAATTAGTTGTCAAAACAACCCTATGTGCTTAGGTGCTATTATTCTCTGCATTTTGCAAATGAAGAAACTGAGGTTTAGAGCTGTGTTTGGCAGCATTGGAATGTGCCTTTTGGCTTAATTTGGCTGTCCTGAACTGTACCCTTAATCACAAAACTGTTTACAAGTTAACAAATTACAAAACGGGAAACGAGGGCGTCCATAGAAAGAAAGGTACTGCTAAGAAAAGATAAAGGGCAAAGTACATAATAGACAAAAACAGTCAACCAACAGCAATATATGAAAATACTGCTCTGTACACTTCAGTGACTCTTGAGGGTGTTTATGTGTGCTCATAATGGCATCCCTGTGTCCATCATGTGAAAGATCTTTTTATTCTGTGTTTTGCCTAAAAAGTCAGGCAGATTCATGTGTATTTTTCTGTCTAAGATTTTTAACAAAATTTTAAAGTAAGATTTTTATTTGAGCCATTTGGAAAATTCAACTGTCGTGTGACTCCCAAGGATTCTGGATAGGCTAGCTTTTATTGTACTTGTACTCCTAACCCTTTACAAATACTCTCACTTGCTTTCTATCTTAGTATTTATAGCATTTCAAATCATTTTAAGAATTGAAATAAAAACCAAATCTTATTAAAATGTCATCTTATGGGAAATTACAAATAAGACTTTACCTAAAAATAACTGGTGGTATATCTCAGTGGCTTCTTTTATAAGTGTATAAATATAATTATTGTGTAATCGTCATAATTTTCAGTTGTATGGTCTCATTATTGTCATACGCATTTTTTTATATGTTGTATCTATGTATCTTCCTATCTAGCATTTTAATAAGGTGTCATTTGTTTAAATGTTTTTGAGTTTGGGAGCATTTACATTTAAATTTTGCTGCACAGATTTTTCTTTTATTAATCCCTGCAAAATTCATTGAGTGTTATGTATGCAGAATTATTTAAACCTTAAGATGGAGCTTACTGGGTTAGAGTATGGTCATTTATGGTTCTCATTCCTTAGGCAAAATTGCCATAAATACACCTGTGCTGGGTGCAGCTGTACAGCACAGTATGAGGAAAATAAGCATATTCACTCTCCTTAGATTATTGGTTTTGATCCGTTTTTAATGTAACCATTCTTTTTCATCGTTCCTTTGCACTTCTTTTTTCTTCTCTGTTCTAAAAGTAGGAATCAAATACATAAAAACTGCCCTTTATAGTTAGGGTAGATGTATTTTTGTTTTCTGTAAATCTTTTTTTTTTTTTTAATTTATTTTATTTATTTATTTATTATCTTCGGCTGTGTTGGGTCTTTGTTGCTGCGCATGGGTTTTCTCTAGTTGCGGCGAGCGGGGGCTACTCTTCGTTGTGGTGCACGGGCTTCTCATTGTGGTGGCTTCTCTTGTTGTGGAGCATGGGCTCTAGGTGCGTGGGCTTCATTAGTTGCGGCACGCGGGCTCAGTAGTTGTGGCTCATGGGCTGTAGAGCACCGGCTCAGTAGTTGTGGCGCACAGGCTTAGTTGCTCTGCGGCATGTGGGATCTTCCTGGACCAGGGTTCGAACCCGTATCCCCTGCGTTGGCAGGCGGATTCTTAACCACTGCGCCACCAGGGAAGCCCTCTGTAAATCTTATTGATTTTTCCTTCAGATTTATTAGGTTATAATGCGTTATGTATTTAGTAAGTTCACTTTCTCTCTTAGAATTGATAGTCAGGTGTTGAAAAGCAATTATTAAGTAAGTTAAAAATGCGTTTTATCACATCTTATTCCATCAGTCATTCTGTTTAGTGCTTTAACATTGTATCAGGTAGGATTGACTAGTGCTCATTGCCCCTTACATATTTTTTTGTAATGTTGCTTGATTCGTTTTCCAAATAATTTTAGGATTTTCTTTTATATTCTCTAATGCTTTCTTTTATATTCTCTTAGCAACTTATTCACATAATACTTTAACGGCATTTCTTACCTTTTATTCTTATATATCAGATATAAAGTGTTGTAGTTGGGAATAAGTTGATTATTTTGTTTCATCAATTTTGTTGGGTTAATTCTTACATGATAATTGAGAATGTGTTTAACGCAGTGATAATCAAAAGCTTATGTGTAATTTCTAATGTGCTTGTATCTTTAGAAATGAAAATGGAACACATGCATCTTATAGTAATAGTGAAGAATAGGAATAAGGTTTAGTATGTTTGGTATCAGTTAATAATTAAGTTAACAATTAATTGTTAATAATTTTAGCTTTTAAAGTATATACCAGTTCTGAAATGGGTATTTTATAATGATTAGAGAACAGAAGTTTTATAGTGAATGCTGACTGTCTACAGATATTTTGCCAGAAGAGACTGGACAGAAATTAAACTTATCAATACATTATCAAAATGTACTTTTTTCCTAAATGCAGTGATGAATCCATGTGTTTGAATATATGAAGTGAAAGTATTTTATTCTCTCTGTTCCCACACCCAACCCCCATTTTTATGGCTATTGGAGAAGACTTGAATGGCTAATTAGAAGGAAACATACTTTTGTTAGTAATATGTAGCATATGCTTCCCTAAAAAGTCAACGAATATGCCAAATTGTACTTTATCAAGCTTTTTTATATGGTTATATCTTCTTGAGTTGTTTTCCTTTTGAAACAGTTAAAACAAAGATTGTTTCAGTTCTTTAATTTTCTTTTACATTGCAAAAAGCACACTTGATTAGGTGATCAGTATGCCCCAATCTAGTTCCCTATAAAAAAGTGGGGCATTCAAATCATAACCATTATCATTCTTTTTGTTTGTTTGGTTTTTCTTGTTTTGAATGAAAAATGTCTTTTTTTCTGTTTTATTACTAAATTAAAATTATATTTATGATACTGAACAGTTTTAGATTTTATGTCAAATTGAATATCTCTTGTTTTGTTTTGTTTTTTTTAATACTCCCCCAAATGGTTTCTACTGATTTGGTCTTACTGAAGTTTTCTATTTTTAACATTTCTTAAGGTTATATAATCTTTCATTAATAACAAACAAGGAGCTTTGTTTGACTTTGCCATTTATGCATGCCTACTGCTATTCTGTGTAATGAAGATATCTATCTCTCACTAGTTTGCTTGACTAAAACTTCTTAATGTAAAGATTTTGGTGATTCAGTAAATTAATGTCCCCAAATATTTTGTCTAGGATAGTCACTGTTAATAATTTGGCTTTCCAGAAGATGGGTAAGAAAATGAAAATCTTTGCGTTTGGACATTAAATGTCAGGAAATGTTTGCTTTTCCTCAGTTTTTCCATTTTTTAAAAATTTTAATTTTTATCCTGAATTTTTCCTTTAAAAAAATTATCAGAATATTTCAGTTCCCTTTTTTTGGGGGAACCATTCCTTTTTTGTTCATTTCCTAACCCTACCAAATTCTCCTTATCTCCCTTCCTTTCTCCTTTTCAAACCCTCAGAATCTCTGTCAGCACTGATGTATGAAAGCATTCTTGATTCATAAAGACAAATTTTAGAGCAATGGAGATGATTTTAAAATAATCACTGGGTAACCTGACATCTGGTTAACAACCCTTGATGTGACCTCCCAAATGACCACTAACTTGCAGAAATGGAGGAAAATATACTATGTTGTGGAAAATCATATTGATGGCAGTCTGTTACTATACCCAGGAGGAAAGAGCAAAGCTAAAAGAATGAAAGAAAAGAGGCAGATACGGAGGTCAAAAAACAAAACTATTCCACATGGATAATTCTTTTTCCTAAACATAAAACAAGAAAATTAAAAATTAAAAATTGTGAACAAAGCAATAATCAAAGACATGCTGAAGAAAACTTCTGCACTGAAAAACACCTGTGTATGAAAACTGCTATATTCCAGGAAGAAAAAAAACTCAATGTAAAGAGACTCATACAAGTCTCAGTTTAGCAATATTATTTTAAATTAATTTTAAAAATCCCGTGATTTTCTAGGCAGAGAAAATGAGCTTCCAAAGAAGGAATTGTAAGTGTTTGTTAAGATTGCAAGTTCAGCCTAGGTAAACCTAAGTAATAGGAATTTGCTGAAAATGATAGAACAGCAACTCTGCTAGTAAACTCAGACATACTGTTTTACATGTTTGTTTTTATAAAGTCTGTGTCTTACTCCACTTCTCTTTCTTTTTCTTTCTTTTTATTTTATAAATTTATTTTTTTATTTTTATTTTTGGCTGTGTTGGGTCTTCGTTGCTGCGCATGGGCTTGCGCTAGTTGAGGCGAGCAGGGGCTACTCTTCATTGCGGTGCACGGGCTTCTCATTGCAGTGGCTTCTCTTTCTTGCAGAGCACAGGCTCTAGGCACGTGGGCTTCAGTAGTTGTGGCACGCGGGCTTCAGTAGTTGTGGCTCGTGGGCTCTAGAGCGCAGGCTCAGTAGTTGTGACACACAGGATTAGTTGCTCCGCAGCTGTGGGATCTTCCCGGACCAGGGATCGAACCCGTGTCCCCTGCATTGTCAGGCAGATTTTTTTTTTTTTTTAAGTTGTTTTGTTTGTTTGTTTTTTTATACTGCAGGTTCTTATTAGTCATCAATTTTATACACATCAGTGTATACATGTCAATCCCAATCGCCCAATTCAGCACACCACCATCCCCACCCCACCGCAGTTTTCCCCCCTTGGTGTCCATATGTCTGTTCTCTATGTCAGGCAGATTTTTAACCACTGCGCTACCAGGGAAGTCCCTCTCTTTCTTTTTTTTTCCCTCTCCTTCCCGTCTCCTTCATCTATCCACTCCTTTCTCTCATTCCCTTTATTTCAAATTCTACTTCTAAAAAATTGTTAGAAAATAACGATATATGTTGTGAAGATAGATGTACAAATTTATTCATCATTGTGCTTTTTTTAAAAAAACATTTTATTGGCATATAGTGTATAGTACAATGTTGTGTTGGTTTCTGCTGTACAGCAAAGTGAATCAGTTATATGTATACATATATCACACTTTTTTTTTTAGACTCTTTTGCCATATAGGTCATTACAGAGTATTGAGTAGAGCTCCCTGTGCTAATACAGTAGGTCCTTATTTGTTATCTACTTTATATATAGTAGTGTGTATATGTCAAGCCCAATCTCCCATTTTATCCCTCCCCCGGTAATCATAAGCTTGTTTTTTACATCTGTGATTCTTATTTCTGTTTTGTAAATTAGTTCATTTGTACCATTTTTTTAGATTCCACATATAAGTGATATCATATGATATTTGCCTTTCTCTGACTTACTTCACTCAGCATGACAATCCTGGGTCTATCCATGTCACTGCAAATGGCATCATTTCGTTCTTTTTTATGGCTAATATTCCATTGCATATATGTACCACATCTTCTTTATCCATTCAGCCATTGATGGCCATTTAGGTTGCTTCCATGTCCTGACTTTTGTAAATAGTGCTGCAGTGATCTTTGGGGTGCATGTATCTTTTCAAATTATGGTTTTCTCTGGATATATGCCCAGGAGTGGGATTGCTGGATCATATGGTAGCTATATTTTTAGTTTCTTAAGGGACCTTCATACTGTTCTCTATAGTGGCTGTACAAATTTACATTCCCACCAACTATGTAGGAGGGTTTCTTTTTCTCCACAACCTCTCCAGCATTTATTGTTGGTAGAATTTTTGATGATGGTCATTCTGACTGGTGTGAGGTGATACCTCATAGTAGTTTTTTTTTTTTCTTCTTATGTTTTTATTGGAGTATAATTGCTTTACAATGTTGTGTTAGTTTCTGCTGTATAACAAAGTGAATCAGCTATACGTACATATATATCCCCATATCCCCTCCCTCTTGCGTCTCCCTCACACCCTCCCTATCCCACCCCTCTAGGTAGTCACAAAGCACGGAGCTGATCTCCCTGTGCTATGGGCCTGCTTCCCACTAGCTATCTGTTTTACATTTGGTAGTATATATATGTCAATGCCACTGTCTCACTTCGTCGCAGCTTACCCTTCCCCCTCCCCATGTCCTCAAGTCCATTCTCTATGTCTGTGTCTTTATTCCTGTCCTGCCCCTAGGTTCTTCAGAACCTTTTTTTTTTTTTTACATTCCATATATATGTGTTAGCATACGGTATTTGTTTTTCTCTGACTTACTTCACTCTGTATGACAGACTCTAGGTCCATCCACCTCACTACAAATAACTCAGTTTCGTTTCTTTTTATGGCTGAGCAATATTCCATTGTATATATGTGCCACATCTTTTTTTTTTTTTTTAACATCTTTATTGGAGTATATTTGCTTTACAATGGTGTGTTAGTTTCTGCTTTATAACAAAGTGAATCAATTATACATATACATATGTTCCCATATCTCTTCCCTCTTGCATCTCCCTCCCTCCTACCCTCCCTATCCCACCCCTCTAGGTGGTCACAAAGCACAGAGCTGATCTCCCTGTGCTATGAGGTTGCTTCCCACTAGCTATCTATTTTACGTTTGGTAGTGTATATATGTCCATGCCACTGTCTCACTTTGTCACATCTTACCCTTCCCCCTCAGCATATCCTCAAGTCCATTCTCTAGTAGGTCTGTGTCTTTATTCCCGTCTTGCCACTACGTTCTTCATGACCTTTTTTTTTTTTTTTTTCCCCTTAGATTCCATATATATGTGTTAGCATACTGTATTTGTTTTTCTTTTTCTGACTTACTTCACTCTGTATGACAGACTCTAACTCCATCCACCTCACTACAAATAACTCCATTTTGTTTCTTTTCATGGCTGAGTAATATTCCATTGTATGTATGTGCCACATCTTCTTTATCCATTCATCTGTCGGTGGACACTTAGGTTGCTTCCATGTCCTGGCTATTGTAAATAGAGCTGTAATGAACATTGTGGTACATGACTCTTTTTGAATTATGGTTTTCTCAGGGTATATGCCCAGTAATGGGATTGCTGGGTCATATGGTAGTTCTATTTTTAGAATTTTAAGGAACCTCCATACTGTTCTCCATAGTGGCTGTATCAATTTACATTCCCACCAACAGTGCAAGAGGGTTCTCTTTTCTCCACACCCTCTCCAGCATTTATTGTTTGTAGATTTTTTCGTGATGGCCGTTCTGACCGGTATGAGGTGATACCTCATTGTAGTTTTGATTTGCATTTCTCTAATGATTAGTGATGCTGAGCATCTTTTCATGTGCTTTTTGGCCATCTGTATGTCTTCTTCGGAGAAATGTCTGTTTGGTCTTCTGCCCATTTTTGGATTGAGTTGTTTGTTTTTTTGATATGGAGCTGCATGAGCTTTTTGCATATTTTGGAGATTAACTTCTTGTCGGTCACATCATTTGCAAATATATTCTCCCATTCTGTGGGTTGTCTTTTCATTTTGTTTATGGTTTCTTTTGCTGTGCAAAAGCTTTTAAGTTTCATTAGGTCCCACTTGTTTATTTTTCTTTTTATTTTCATTACTCTAGGAGGTAGATCAAAAAAGATCTTGCTGTGATTTATGTCAGAGAGTGTTCTGCCTATGTTTTCCTCTAAAGAATTTTATAGTATCCAGCTTTACATTTAGGTCTTTAATCCATTTTGAGTTTATTTTTGTGTATGGTGTTAGGGAGTGTTCTAATTTCATTCTTTTACATGTAGCTGTCCAGTTTTTCCAGCACCACTTATTGAAGAGACTGTCTTTTCTCCATCACATATTCTTGCCTTGTTTGTCGTAGATTAATTGAGCATAGGTGTGTGGGTTCATTTCTGGACTCTCTATTCTGTTCCATTGATCTGTGTATCTGTTTTTGTGCCAGTACCATACTGTTTTGATTACTGTAGCTTGGTGATATAATCTGAAGTCAGGGAGCCTGATTCCTCCAGCTCTGTTTTTCTTAAGATTGCTTTGGCTATTTGGGGTCTTTTGTGTTTCCATACAAATTTTAAAATTTTTTGTTCTAGTTCTGTGAAAAATGCCATTGGTAATTTGATAGGGATTGCATTGAATCTGTAGATTGCTTTAGGTGGTGTAGTTATTTTCACAGTATTGATTCTTCCAGTCCAGGGACAAGGTATATCTCTCCATCTGTTTGTGTCATCTTTGTTATCTTTCATCAGTATCTTATAGTTTCCTGCGTACAGCTTTTTTGCCTCCTTAGGTACATTTACTCCTAGGTATTTTATTCTTTTTGATTCGATGGTAAATGGGATTGTTTCCTTTATTTCTCTTTCTGATTTTTCATTGTTTGTGTATAGGAATACTAGAGATTTCTGTGTATTAATTTTGTATCCTGCAACTTTACCAAATTCATTGATGAGCTCTAGTAGTTTTCTGGTAGCATCTTTAGGATTTTCTATGTATAGTATCATGTCATCTGCAAACAGTGACAGTTTTACTTCTTTTCCAATTTGGATTCCCTTTATTTCTTTTTCTTCTCTGATTGCTGTGGCTAGGACTTCCAAAACTATGTTGAATAAAAGTGGTGAGAGTGGGCATCCTTGTCTGTTCCTGATCTTAGAGGAAATGCTTTCAGTTTTTCACTGTTTTGAATGATGTTTGCTGTGGGTTTGTCATACATGGCCTTTATTATGTTGAGGTAGGTTCTTTCTATGCCCACTTTTTGGAGATTTTTTTTTTTTAATCATAAATGGGTGTTGAATTTTGTCAGAAGCTTTTCCTGCATCTATTGAGATGATTACATGGTTTTTATTCTCCCCTTTGTTAATGTAGTGTATCACATTGATTGATTTGCGTATATTGAAGATTTCTTGCATCCCTGGGATAAATCCCACTTGATCATGGTGTATGATCCTTTTAATGTGTTGTTGGATTCTGTTTGCTAGTATTTTGTTGAGGATTTTTGTGTCTATGTTCATCAGTGATATTGGCCTGTAATTTTCTTTTTTTGTGATATCTTTGTCTGGTTTTGGTATCCGGGTGATGGTGGCCTCGTAGAATGTGCTTGGGAGAGTTCCTTCCTCTGCAGTTTTTTGGAAGAGTTTCAGAAGGATAGGGGTTAACTCTTCTCTAAATGTTTGGTAGAATTCACCTGTGAAGTCATCTGGTCCTGGACTTTTGTTTGTTGAAAGACTTTTAAACAGTTTCAGTTTCATTACTTGTGATTGGTCTGTTCATATTTTCTATTTCATCCTTGTTCAGTCTTGGAAAATTGTACCCCTGTAAGAATTTGTCCATTTCTTCCAGGTTGTCCATTTTATTGACATGTAGTTGCTTGTAGTAGTCTCTTATGATCCTTTGTATTTCTGTGGTGTCCGTTGTGACTTCTCCTTTTCCATTTCTAATTTTATTGATTTGAGTCCTCTCCCTTTTTTTCTTGATGAGTCTGGCTAAAGGTTTTTCAGTTTTGTTTATCTTCTCAAAGAACCAGCTTTTAGTTTCTTTGATCTTTGCTGTTGTTTCCTTTGTCTCTATTTCTACTCTGATCTTTATGATTTCTTTCTGCTAACTTTGGGATGTTTTTGTTCTTCTTTCTCTAACTGCTTTAGGTGTAAGTTTAGGTTGTTTATTGAGATGTTTCTTGTTTCTTGAGGTAGGATTGTATTGCTAGAAACTTCCCTCTTAGAACTGCTTTTGTTGCATTCCATAGGTTTTGGATCGTTGTGTTTTTGTTGTCATTTCCCTTTAGGTATTTTTTGATTTCCCCTGTGATTTCTTCAGTGGTCCACTGGTTGTTTAGTAACATATTGTTTGGCCCCCTGTGTTTGTGTTTTTTTACAGTTTTTTTCCTGTAATTGATTTCTTTTTCTTTTAACTTTTATTTTTTTAATTTTATTTATTTATTTTTAAAATTTATTATTTTTTTTTTGCTGCTTTGGGTCTTCGTTGCTGCACGCGGGCTTTCTCTAGTTGTGGCAAGCAGGGGCTACTCTTCGTTGCGGTGTGTGGGCTTCTCATTGAAGTGGCTTCTCTTATTGTGGAGCACGGGCTCTAGGTGCATGGGCTTCAGTAGTTGTGGTTCATGGGCTTAGTTGCTCCGCGGCATGTGGGATCTTCCCGGACCAGGGATCAAACATGTGTCCCCTGCATTGGCAGGCGGATTCTTAACCACTGCGCCACCAGGGAAGTCCCCTGAAATTGATTTCTAATCTCATAGCGTTGTGGTAGGAAAAGATGCTTTATATGATTTCAGTTTTCTTAAATTTACCAAGACTTGATTTGTCACCCAAGATGTGATCTGTCCTGGAGAATGTTCCATGTGCACTTGAGAAGGAAGTGTATTCTGCTACTTTCAGATGGAATGTCCTATAAATATCAATTAAGTCTATCTGGTCTAATGTGTCATTTAAGGTTTGTGTTTCCGTATTGATTTTCCATCTGGATGATCTGTTCCTTGGTGTAAGTGTGGTGTTAAAGTCCCCCACTATTATTGTGTTGCTGTCAGTTTCCCCTTTTATGGCTGTTAGCATTTGCCTTACATAAAGAGGTGCTCCTATGTTGGGTGCATATATTATACTCGTTAATATCTTTTTCTTGGATTGAACCCTTGATCGTTATGTAGTGTCCTTCCTTGTCTCTTGTAACAGTCTTTACTTTAAAGTCTCTTTTGTCTGATATGAGTAATGCTACTCCAGCTTTCTGTTGATTTCCATTTGCGTGGAATATCTTTTTCCATCCCTTCACTTTCAGTTTGTATGTGTCCCTAGGTCTGAAGTGGGTCTCTTTGTAGACAGCATATATATGGGTCTTGTTTTTGTATCCATTCAGCCAGTCTGTGTCTTTTGGTTGGAGCATTTAATCCATTTACATTTAAGGTAATTATTGATACATATGTTCCTATTGCCATTTTCTCAATTGTTTTAGGTTTGTTTTTGTAGGTTTTTTCTTCCATTCTCTTTTGTTCTCTTCTGTAGTGGTTTGATGACCATCTTTACTGTTGTGTTTGGGTTGCATTTTCTTTTTTGTGTGTGTATCTGTTATAGTTTTTTGGTTTGCATTTCCCCTGAGGTTTTGATGTAGCAGTCTATATATATACGAGGTCATTTTAAGTTGCTGGTCTCTTAATTTCAAATGCAATTCCCATTTCCTGCATTTGTACTCTCCTCTGCTCACAGTTGCTGTTTTTGATATCATATTTGTTTGTGGATGATTTCCTACTTTTACTGTATGTTTGCCTTTACCAGTGAGCTTTCCCATTTGTGATTTAGTTGTTTCTAGTTGTAGCCTCTTCTCCCCCCTTCCACCCTGAGAAGTTCCTTTAGCATTTGTTTCAAAGCTGGTTTCGTGGTGCTGAATTCCCTTAGCTTTTACTTGTCTGTAAAGCTTTTGATTTCTCAGTCGACTCTGAATGAGAGCCTTGCTGCGTAGAGTATTCTTGGTTGTAGGTTTTCCCCTTTCATCTCTTTAAATGTATCATGCCACTCCTTTCTGGCCTGCAGAGTTTCTGCTGAAATATCAGCTGATAACCTTATGGGGAGTCTCTTGTATGTTATTTGTTGTCATTGTGCTCTTTATAATTGCTAAACACTGAGGAGTGATGTGCTGGAAATATATTTATTGATATGGGAAGATGAGGGAGTAGAAAAAGCAGATTATATAATAGTATCTTTTTAGAACAAATATAGTTTTTTTTTAGAACAAATATATATAGGTATAATAGAAAAAGTGTTGCAAATACAAGGAAATTTTGACAGATGTATTGAGAGACATATTTCATTGTCTTGTGGTAGAATTACAGTAAAATATAAGGTTGTTAGAAGTGTATGTCGTTGAAGCATCTAAAGAGCTTTTCTGTAATGGAAAAATATTATCTGTTTATTTTCTTCTCCACACCTGAGGTATTTAAATGTAGAGTAAGAGAGGGGGGAAAAAACCCCACAAAGATAAATAGTGGGCTTCATATCGAAGTAGAAAATAAAAAACAAGAAAGAAGATTCCTGACATCTAAGATAAATCACTGAATGACAGTCACATTTATTTACCAGTAAGTCATCTAACTGAACACAGGACAATTTAAATGTGTCTTTGGTATCGCTTAGAGTATACCTAATTATCAGTTACCAGTTGATTGTACTCTGGGCTTCATCACTCATTAGGTTGTGATAACAGGAAAGACATTGTTTTGTTTTCCAGGTAAACTGTCATGTACTGCTTCATTTTGAGTCCTCAAAATGGGGAGAGAATAACTGGTCTCAACTAGACTTTTGACTAGGAAATACTTGTAATTTATGCCTCTGGTAGTCTATCTAAGTATTAATTAAAATGTCTTTTTGAGAGAACCTCGTTGGTTGCTGTATCTCCCAAAACACAAAGAAAGCCTTGGTTTTCAACTCAAATGAACTCAAGTTAAGGAAAGTATATAGGTTTCAGAAGATCTCATTTCCATGTATGTATCCATTGTGGCCTTGTCAGCGCATTTAGAAAAGGTTTGAAAAATTGATTCAAGAGTACAGGATTTCTTGCCATCTTTAGAAAGTCCAGTAGTGTTAGCTGGCATAGACTTAGTCTTGCAAATTCTTGGGTCTATACCCTTTTTAGAGTTGGATACCAAGTTCTTTTCAGTTATAGAGAACCTGCCATTTATCAGGTATTTTCCTTCATATTTTGTTTGAGTCACAGAATAATACTGTGAGTTCTAAATGTTATTATCATCATACTTCATATTAATAAGTGCTTGCCTGCAATTGTTAAGCCAGATTTTTTGCCCATTCCATTATTACTTGATTACAACTTGGTTAGTCTTGAGTAGATGAACTTCTGTCTTCCTTCCCTTCCTTGCCCATTGGGAAATTTTTTCTTAAAAGTCTTCTCTCATTATACCAATTCCATATTTATTTGCATTTATAGTTGCTTCTTTTAAAATGCAGATAATCTTTGGGAATATTAAACATATTAGTTATTCATACATTGGTGCTGTCCTTAGATTTCTGGAGAATGCTTTCTTGCCTTCAATATCTACCTGAGTTTTGTCACAGTGAAGGAATGAGAGATTTGACTGAATAATGGGAGAGAATGGATTAATTTTGGAATATAGGACATTACAAGTCAAACAGGACTGGGAAAGGCCTGAAAGAATCTCCTTTACATAACCTAAGGGTGGCATGAGGTTGTTGGTAAGAAAGAATAGATAGAAAGGTACAGAATGGTGAGGTGAGAAAGTATTAAAAACAAGCTTCTTTACTTTGCATGCAAAGCACTCTTTATAATTTGATGATAGCTTGTTTTCTGTATTTGCCCATTAATTAGCTATTTTCTGTTAAAAAAAGCAAATTAGTGGATTTTGTCTCTATGTGGCTGATGTTCTGTATATTAAATTTTGTTGTTGACTCTCATTTTACCACAAGGTTAAAAACCAATATAAAGACTTTTTAGCTTTCATTAACAAATATTTATTGAACACCTTCAGTGTGTATTAACAGTATTAGATACTGTGGATGCTAGAGATTATTCATATATTGTGCCTGCCTTCAAGGAGCTTGTAATCTTCTTGGGGGAAATAGATCGCAATAAATAGATTTTATAAGTGATAAATAGGTGCTGTGGTAGACATATATGAAATTGGTAGAAACCCAAAGAAAGAATTGATCAGTTCTTTTCAGGAGTGGTGGCTGGGTGGGGAAATGGATCCAGGTACAGCTTTATAGAGGAATCACCTTAGACCTCAGGCTTGGAAGACCACCGGATGACTGTGCTATAGGAGAGAACATTATAGGTACATGAGTTGCTTGGGCACAGATGTAGGAGGTAGTATGGCTACAGTTAGAGAACTGCAAGAAGTTCATTGAGTGTAGGTTATAGTTTGATAGAGTGGATGAGGAGAGAGGTAAGTCTGGGGAAGACAGCAGGAGCTAGATTATTGAAGACCTTTTATGCCGTCCTAAGGAATTTAGACTTTCTCTTATAGAAAGTTGGATGCCAGGCAAAGGAGTGAAATGATGATGTATTTCAGAAAGATCCTTGTTGGCATTATGAAAAATAAATTTCTGGGATTCAGAGCTTTAGGCAATGAGACCGTTGTATCAATATTAATAAACTGTTGCCATAGCCGGGATTTGAAGAGGGAAGGGTTTAAACTTGAGGCCCAATATCGAGAGCTTAGATCTCAGTAAATCAACAGGACTTCCTAACTGGGTGTGAGAAATGAGGGAAAGGAAGGCATTTAGGATGATTCTGAGGTTTCTAATGGGGTTATTTCAGTTTGTTTGATTCATTCACCAAAAATGGCAATATAAGAAAATGAGCACATTTGAGAGGATTTGAGGAAGAAAATGGATTCAGTTAAGGTTAAAATGATTTTGAGGTGCATATGGGACATCTAAGTAAAGATGCTTGCTTGACAGTTGTTTATAACTTTGTTTTTGCTTTTTGTTTGTTTATGACAAAAGCTTAGAGAGAGCTAAGCTGTAAATAGAAGGTTAGGTGTTACCAGCATGTAGTGAACAACTTAGGTCCTTTTGGAGAAAAGGATATATATATTAATTTGCCCAGTAAATTTACTCTCATTTATTGCTTTCTTCAAGAAACATTTGTTTGTGGAGTACCTAATTGTTCTGGATTTTATGCTAAGCTTGGGAAGTAGAGAAAGAAAATAGAGGATGGCCTTTGCTGTTAAGGAGCAAATTGAGGGAGATGGACACACGAAATAATTTTGATATAATAAGGTAAGTGTTGTGATAGTGATAACCAGAGGAAGGTGTGGAATAGAGAAGTGTAATTACCTTAGTCTGGGAGTGCAGGGGAAGATTTCTTGGAGATGATAACTGTTTTTTCTAGAAGCATGAATGGGTATAAGCCAGGAAAAGATGGGTAGGAAGACAATTCTGGGGAGGGAGGAGCATCCTTAGCTAAGGCATGACTAGTGAAAAAACATGAAATGTGGGAAGCAGTTAACCAGAAGATTGGCATTTTAAGAGTCTTAAATGTGAGGCAGGAATGGGAGGAGATGAGGTGCATAGACAGTATTATAGGTGATGGTGAGCATGGACAAAGAACTACTGAAAGATTTTTAGTTGGGAGTGACATAGAACACATGATAGAAGCAGTCTTGAAAGGCATCTGCCAGACAATTGGTGGGTGGCGTAGAATTCCAGGCAGAGGATATATTTTAAGCAAAAGCCTAGAGGTGTGAAATAGCAGATCACTTCAGGGGATTTAGAGTGTTCTTTTATTATTGAAGTGTGGAATGCAAGGGAGGGCATGCAGAGAGTTGAGAGTGGTAGACAAGGACCGAGTCTTGGAGAGTCTTGTGTGCCATGCTAAAGAGCTTGAACTTCATTCTGATAAAGGTCACTCTGGCACTAATAGGGCTCAGGAATGGAGATAAGGAGTCAGTAGGCCCGATGAGAGATGAGGGCCTGACCTAAAGAAATAGAAGAATGGAGAAATCAAATTCAAGAAGTTATAACAGTTCTCATCCTTGGCTATATACCAAGATCACCTGTGGAGCAGCTTAAAAATGCAACCAGCTGCATCACATTACTGGAGATTCTGATTCGCTAAGTCTGGACGTGGGCCTGAGCATCTTATTTCACTTTTTAATTTTATATTTTTCATTAACATAAAGTAAAATTGTGTTTCCTCCCTCCCTCCCTTCCTTCCTTCTCTCTCTCTCTCTCTCTCTCTCTTTCTTGGTGTACGGTTCCATGAATTTTAACACGTGTAAAGATTTGTGTAATCTCTGTCATAATTGGGATACAGAACGGTTCCAGCACCCCAAAATTTTCTCTCTTGATATCTTTTTATAATTACACCTTTCTCCCCATCTCTGACCCCTGGCAATCACTGCTGTGTTCTCTGTCACTATAGTTTTGTCTTTTTGAGAATGTCATATACATTGAATGCAGGCTTTTGAGACTGGCTTCTTTCACTCAGCATGTCTTTGAGATTCATCCAAATTGTTGCATGTATTAACAGTCTTTTCCTTTTTGTTGCTCAATAATATTCCACTGTATGGATGTACTACAGTTTGTTTATCCATCACCCATTGAAGGACATCTTAGTTGTTTCCAGTTTCTGGCAGTATGACTAGAGCTGCTGTAAGCATTCGTGTATAGATTTTATTTGAACATAAGTTTTCATTTCTCTAGAGTACATACCCAGGAGTGGGATTGCTGGGTCATTTGGTAAGTATATGTTTAACTTTGTAAGAAACTTTCAAACAGTTTTCCAAAGTGGCTGTACCATTTTACGTTCCCACCACCAGTGTCTGAGAGTTCCAGTTGTTCTGCATTCTCACCAACTCTTGCTGGTGTTCCTATTTTAACTGTTTTTAAACTATTTTAATAGGTGTGCAGTGGTACCTCATTGTGTTTTTCATTTGTATTTCCTTAATGGGTAATGATGTTGAACATCTTTTTGTGTATTTATTTGCCATGCATATGTCCCTTTGGTGAAGAGTCTTAAGTCTTTTGCTCATTTTTTAATTTGGTTATTTGTTTTCTTACTATTGAGTTTTAAGAGTTTTAAAATAAATATACTATATGTCTTAATATACACACACACACACACACACACACACACACACACACAGATGCAGATATGTGATTTGCAAATATCTTCTGTAGCTTACCTTTTCATTTTCTGTACAGTGCCTTTCACAGAACAAAAGATTTTTAATCTTGATTAAGTCCAATTTGTTAACTTTTTTTGAATGTCTGTCCCAACACCGTTTGTTGGAAAGGTTCTCCTTTCTCCATTGAATTGCCTTTGCATCTATGTCAAAAATCAATTGGTTATATTTCTGTGGGTCTATATCTGGACTCTCTTCTGTTTATTGGGCTCTGTGTCTATCCTTTCTTCAATACCACATTGTTTTATTGTAACTTTAAAGTCTTAAAATCAGATATTGTGTTTCCTCTTACTTTTTTCTGTATCAGAATTATTTTATCTTTTCTAGTTACATTGCTTTTCCTTGTAAATTTTAGAATTCCCTTATCTATGTACAGAAAATTCTGCTGGATTATGGTTGGCAGCGGGTTAAATCTGTAGATCAGTTTGGAGAGAGTTGACATCTTTACTGTTTTGAGTCCTACAATCCATGAATATATGTCTCTCCTATTCTTTAGTTCTTTAGTTTTTCTTTGATTTTTTTCAGTATACATCCTGTACTTGTTTTGTTAGGTTTATATTTAAGAATTTCATTTTGGGGAGAGCATTATAAGTAGTATCTGTTTTTAAGTTTTGGTTTCTAGTTGTTAATTGCTAGTATATCTAAATTTGATTTTTGTGTGTTAAAACCTTGCAAAATAAATGCATTTATAAGTTCTAAGAGTTTTTTTCTTCCAGTTTTCTTGGGATTTTTTTAGACAATTATGTCATTTGTGAGTAAGACCAGTGTTTGGTTTTTGTTTTTTATTTTATTTATTTATTTTTAAACAGCAGGTTCTTATTAATTATCTATTTTATACATATTAGTGTATATATGTCAATCCCAGTCTCCCAATTCATCCCTCCCCCCCCCCCGCTTTCCCCCCTTGGTGTCCATACATTTGTTCTCTACATCTGTGTCTCTATTTCTGCCTTGCAAACCAGTTCATCTATACCATTTTTCTAGATTCCACATATATGCGTTAATATACGATATTTGTTTTTCTCTTTCTGACTTACTTCACTCTGTATGACAGAACAGTGGGGTTTTTTGTTTTTGTTTTTGCCACGCTGTGAGGCTTGCGGGATCTTAGTTGCCCAACCAGGGATTGAACCCATGCCCTTGGCAGTGAAAGTGCAGAGCCCTAACCATTGGACTGCCAGGTAATTCCCATGAATAAGGATAGTTTTATCTCTTTCTTTACAATCTGCATGACTTTTATTTCTTTTTCTTGCCTATTGACCTGACTGGGATGTTCAGTACAAAGTTGAATAGAAATGGTGACAGTAGCCATTCTTGCCTTGTTCCAGATCTTGGGGGAAAGCATCAATTTTTTTGCCATTAAATTTGGGGTTAGCTGTAGGTTTTTTGTAGCTACTCTTAAAATAAAAGTTGAGGAAGTTTCTTTATATTGCTAGGTTGCTAAGAGTTTTGTTTTTTTTTTTATCATGAATGGATGTTGAATTTTGTCAGATGCTTTTTCTGTATCAATTGATATGATCATGTGATTTTTCTTCTTTTGCCTGTTTACATGTAGATTACATTGGTTGATTTTTTAAAATATTGAAATAGCGTTGGATCCTTGGAATAAATCTCAGTTGACCGTGATGTATAATTCTTTCTACAGGTTGCTAGATTCTATTTGCTAATATTTTGTTGAGGATTTTTATATCTTTACTCATGAGTGATACTGGCCTGTATTTTCTTATTCTCTACTGTCTTTGTGCAGTGTAATTCTGACACTGACTACCTGGGATCAGGTCAGATTTGACAGGTTAGGGGCACAGTGCTCCACAAAACTCACTTCAGACACCAGCCCCAAGGTCCCAGTTTCCAGGCCACTTGTACTTCTAACCAACTGGCTACAAACTGGGCATTCCCACTATCCCCTCAAAGTTGCTAGAACAAGTCACAGAACTCAGAAAAGTGCTATACTTAGGATTACAGATTTATTATAAAGGATGCAAATCAGGAACATGTAAGAGTCCCTTAGGGCACGGTCTGGGAGAGCCCCAAATGCAAAGCTTTCACGTCCTCAGGATGCATCACCCTGCCACCACATCAATGTGTATCACCAACCAGGGAAACTAACCCCAGCTTCGGGTGTCCAGAGGTTTTGTTGGGGTTTCATTACATAGGCTTGATTGATTGAATCATTAGCCACATGATTGAACCCAATCTGCAATCCCCCTCTTCCCTCTCTGGAGGTCAGGTGGAGATCATGTAACTGAAAGCCACATAGCTGGTCTTTCCGGCATTAGCCGCTATCCTGAAACTGCCCTAGAGGCTCAGTATGAATAAAAAAGATACTCCTTTGACTGGGAAATTCCAAGGGTTTAGAGGCTCCCTTTCAGTACCAGGGACAAAAACCAACCACATTCTTAATTATACAACAGTCCAATTTTATCATCACGATAATACTGACCTCACAAAATGAGTTGAAAAGTGTTCTCTCCTCTTCCATTTTCTGAAGGAGATTGTATAGAATTGGTGTTAATTTTTCTATAAACATTTGGTAGAATTCTTCAGTGAAACCATCTGGTCCTGGAGATTTCATTTTTGATTGCTTTTAAACTAGGAATTCAATGTCTTTAACAGCTGTAGAACTATTCAGATTATTTCATATTGAGTCAATTGTGGTAGTTTGTACTTTTTTGAGCAATTGGTCCATTTCATCTCAGTTGTCAAATTTATGTGTATAGAGTTGTTTGTGCTAGTCCCTTTAATGTCTGTTGTTTGTAGTGATACTCTATTTTACTTCAGGTTTTGGTAATTTGTGTCTTTTTTTCTTTATCAGTCTTGCTGGAGGTTTGTTAATTTTTAAATTTTTTCAAAAAACCAGCTTTTTTTCATTCATTTTTTTCTATTTTTCTGTTTTCAATTTCATTGATTTCTTCTCATATCTTTATTATTTCTTTAGGTTTATTCTGCCTCTCCTCCTTTCTTAAGGTGGGAGGTTAGGTTTGAGAGCTTTTCTCTATTTTAAAAAAATGCTGAAATTGATTGGTGAAGACGCTTAAGTTCTACCCTCTTATCAAATTTAAATTGTACAATACAGTGTATCAGCTGTAGTCACCACATTATATATTAGATTCTCATAGTTACCTTATAACTGAAAGTTTGTACTCTATACCAACCCTATTTTCCTGAACCCCAGCCCTTGACAACCACCATTCTACTCTTTGTTTCTGTGAGTTCAATTTTTTTTAGATTCCACATTTAAGTGAAACCACGCAATATTTGTCTTTCTCTGTCTGGCTTATTTCACTTAGCACAGTGCCCTCCAGCTTCATCCATGTTGTCTCAAGGCTGAATATATATACAGTATTCCATTGTATTTATATACCATGTCTTCTTTATCCATTCATCTGTTGATGGACACTTCGGTTGTTTCCATATTTTAGCTGTTGTAAATAATATGAACTTGGAGTGCAGATATCTCTTTGAGATAATGATTTTGTTTCCTTTCGATATATACTCAGAAGTGGAATTGCTGGATCATATGACAGTTCTATTTTTAATTTCTTGAAGAGCCTTCATACTGTTTCCCATAGTGGCTGTACCAGTTTACATTCGCACCTGCAGTATACCAGGGTTCCCTTTTTTCCACATCCTTGCCAGCATTTGTTATCAGTTGGATTTTTGATAATAGACACCCTAACAGGTATGAAGTGATATCTCACTGTGATTTCGATTTGCATTTCTCTAATGATTAGTGGTGTTGAGCACCTTTTCGTGTAATTGTAGGCCATTTGTATCTGTTCTTTGGAAAAATGTCTGTTCAGGTCTTTTGCTCATTTTTTAGTCAGATTGTTTATTTTTTTGCTGTTGAGTTGTATGAGTTCCTTGTATATTTTGGATATTAACCCTTGTCAGATAAGTGATTTGCAAATATTTTCTCCTTTCCATAGGTTGCTTTCATTTTATTGGTCGTTTCCTTTGCTGTGCAGAAGCTTCTTATTTGATATAGTCCCATTTGTTTATTTTTGCTTTTGTTGCCTTTGTTTTGATGTCAAATCCAAAAAACTCACTGACGAGACCAATGTTGAGAAACTTATCCCCGTTTCATTCTTTTGCATATGGCTCTCTAATTTTGCCCAGCACCAGTTTCTTGAAGAGACTATCTTTCCCCATTGCATATTCTTGAATCCTTTGTAAAAGATTCATTGACCGTAGTTTATGTATGGGCTTATTTCTGGGCTCTGAATTCTGTTTCTTTGATCTGTGTGTCTGCTTTTATGCCAGTACCAGACTGCTTTGGATTACTATGGCTTTATAATATAGTTTGAGATTAGGAAGTATGATGATTCCAGCTTTGTTCTTCTTTCTCAAGATTGCTTTGGCTATTCAGGGTCTTCTGTGGTTCCATACAAATTTCAGGATTGTCTTTTCTATTTCTGTGAAAAATGCCATTGGAATTTTGATAGACATTGCATTGATTCTGTGGATTGCTTTGGTTGGTGTGGACAGTTTAACAGTATTTAATTCTTCTGATCCATGAACATGGAATATCTTTGTTGGTTTGTGTCTTTAGTTTCTTTCATCAGCGTCTTACAGTTTTCAGTGTATGGGTCTTTCACCTCCTTGGTTAAATTTGTTCCTAAATATTGTATTTTTTGATGTTATTGTAAATGGACTTGATTTCTTAGAAAATTCTTTTTCTGATAGTTCATTGTTGGTGTATAGAAACACAACTAATTTCTGTGTATTGATTTTGTATCCTGCAACTTTACTGAATTCTTTTATTAGTTCTGGCAGTTCTTGGGTGGAATCTTTGGGATTATCTATGTATAAGAGCATGTCATCTGCAAATAGAGACAGTTTTATTTCTTCCTTTCTATTTTGGATGCCTTTGATTTCTTTTTCTTGCCTAATACCTCTGGCTAGGATTTCCAGCACTGTATTGGATGGAGTTGGCAAGAAAGGGCATCCATATCTTGTTCTTGAGCTTAGAGGAAAAGCTTTCAGTTTTCACCATTGAGTATGATGTTAGTTGTGGGTTTGTAATATATGGCCTTTATTATGTTGAGGTACGTCCCTTCTGTACCCAATTTTTTGAGAGTTTTTATCATGAAAGGATGTTGAATTTTGTCAAATGTTTTTTCTGCATGCATTGAAATCATAGGTTTTTATTCTTCATTTTGTTACTGTGCTATATCTTATTTTTTTTTTTTTTTAATTAATTTATTTATTTATTTGTTTTTGGCTGTGTTGGGTCTTCGTTTCTGTGCGAGGGCTTTCTCTAGTTGCGGCGAGCGGGGGCCACTCTTCATCGCGGTGCGCGCGCCTCTCACTATCGCGACCTCTCTTGTTGCGGAGCACAGGCTCCAGACGCGCAGGCTCAGTAGTTGTGGCTCACGGGCCCAGTTGCTCCGCGGCATGTGGGATCTTCCCAGACCAGGGCTCGAACTCGCGTCCCCTGCATTGGCAGGCAGACTCTCAACCACTGCGCCACCAGGGAAGCCCTGTGCTATATCTTATTGATTGATCTGTGTATGTTGAACTATCCTTGCATTCCAGGAATAAATCCCCCTTGATCTTCTTTTCTGATATAAGCATTTATAGCTATAAATCTCCCTTTGAAACACCTTTTAGCTGTGTCCTACAAAATTTTTTTGTTGTAGTTTTGTTGTTTTTTTAGTTTCTGTATTTTTAAAATTTCACTCTGGGCTTCCTCTTGAGCCCTAGATTGTTTAGAAGTATATTACTTAATTTCCAAGTGTTTGGAAATTTTACTGTTACCACCATTGATTTCTAGTTTTATTCCATTGTGGCTAGAATACATTCTGTATGATTTCAGTTCTTTTAAATTTGTTGAAGTTTATTTTATGGCCTAGGATTTTATGGCCTGTCTTGGTGGATATTCATGGGCATTTAAAAGAGTGTGTATTCTTCTGTTGTTGAGGGGAGCATTCTATAAATTTAGATCCTGTTGATTAATGGTGTTGTTTAGTTCTATATCTGAAGTTTTTGTCTAGTAGTTCTGTTAATTGTAAGAGGGGTGTTGAAGTCTTCCACTAGAATCATGGATTTGTCTGTTTCTTCTTTGTTATATTTGTTTCTGCTTCATGTGTTTTGAAGCTCTTCGTTGCACACACGTGTAGGATTGCTATGTAATCCTACATAGCAATCCTACACGTGTGTGCAACCTTTTATCATTATGTAATGTCCTTTGTTCCTGGTCATTTCTTTTTGTTTTACTTTGTCTAATATTGATATGACCATTTCTGCTTTCTTTTGAGTAATGTTTATGTGGTATATCCTTTTCTATTCATTTACTTCTAACCTACTTGTATCATTATAGTTGAAGTTAGTTTGATGTAGATAGCCTATAGTTGGTTCATATTTTTTTGAATCTAGTCTGCCAAACTGTCTTTGTTATGTTTAGGCCTTTTACATTTAATGTAATATTGTTATATTAGAGCTTAATTCTGATTTTTACTTTTGTGTTTTGTTATTCCTTCTTTTTTTTTTTTTCACTGTATGTCACTTTTCCTGCCTTCATGTGGGTTACTTGAACATTTTTTTTAGAATTCCATTTTGGTTTTCCCTTAGAGTTTTGAGTGTATCTCTGTATTTGATTTTTTAATGGTTGTGCTAGGTATTACATTATCCATACATAACTTGTCAAAGTATACTGATGTCAACATTTTACTAATTCGACTAACCTATAGAAACCTTAGCTAGCTCCATTTAGATTCCTTTACCTTAACTCTTTATAGTATTATTGTCTTAAATACTTCCTCTACATACTTTAGGAACCATATAAGACAATGTTTTATTTTTACTTCACACATCTAACGTAATTTAGAACACTCAAGAGGAGAAAGGATAGTGTTACATTTTCCATGTTTTTACCTTTTCTTCATTCTTGGTGTTTCAAACTTTCTTCTCATTTCCAGTTGAAGAACTTCTTTCAGGGTAGATCTAGTGGTGACAAATTTCTTTTGTTTTCCTTTTTCTGAGAAGGTGTTGGTTTTACCTTCATTCCTTTTAGATATTTTCACTGAATATGGAACCCTGGGTGACAGTTCTTTTCTTTCAGTTCTTGGAAATGTGCCACTGCCTCCAAATGCTGTCCTCCCTAGTTTCTGATGAGAAATCCACTGTCATTTGAATCATGTTCTTCTACAAATAATATGTCATTTTTTTCTACCTGCTTTCAAGACTTTGTCTTTAATTTTCTGAAGTTTATGATGTGTTCTCGCATGTGTTCCTTTGGATTCCTATCTTGTTTGGGTTCGCTCAGCTTCTTGAATCTGTGGTTTGTGTATTTTGCCAAATTTGGGGAGATTTCAGCCATTATTTCTTCATATACAGTTGATCCTTGAACAGTGTGGAGGTTAGGGGCACCAACCCCCTCACTCCCGTGTGAGGTCAACTGTGTATATAGCTTTATAGTCAGCCCTCCATATCCACGGTTCCCCATTTGTGGATTTAACTAACCATGGATTGTGTGGTACTGTGGTATTTATTGAAAAAATATCTGCATATAAGTGGACCTGTACAGTTCAAGCCCATGTTGTTCAGTGGTCATCTGTACTCTTTCAGCCCCCTACTCTTTCTCCTCTTTTTCTGTGACTCTGATATGAATAATACATCTTGTGTTATTGTTATCAGGTCCCTGAAGCTCTTTTATTTTTTCAATATACTTACTACCTCTTATTCAGATTGGTTAATTTTTATTGTTCTGTCTTCAAGTTCACTGATTTCTTTCCTCCATCATATTTATTTTGCTATTGAGTTCATCCAGTGAATTTTAAATTTTATGTATTGTATTTTTCAGTTATAAAATTTCCATTTGTTTCTTCTTTGTCTTCAATTTTTCTTTGACTTTATTTTTTTCATTTGTTTCAAGTGTGTTTAAAATTGCTCATGAAGTTTTTTGTTTTTGTTTTTAATGATGGCTGCCTTTTTTCCCCATTGTTTGTGCCAGATTTATTTACCATCACAAAAGCAGATTTTAGAACACATCAATTGTAAAATCATATATTAAGCCGATAAATATTGGTAAGGATAAAATGTTTCAATGAGACCTCTACTGAGTCAGATCTATAAGACGAAACTTAAACAAAAAAAAAAATCACAGAATGAACATTATCTCTGAGCAAATGTAAAACATTAATAAAAATTTACTAGATATCTGTGAAAATAGCAACACAATTCAGAGAAATGATAATACATACCAGTAATCTGAACATAATGAAGTTAAATATGGAATCAATAATAAAAAGATAATTTCAAAATAGTTTTTAAAAATATATATGTCCATCTCTTTATTGTTGTGATTACTTTTGGGAGATTCTACTCTTAATTCCTTAATAAATGTTTATACAAAAAAGTTTCAAAAGGTTGTACTGATATGTTTTTCATAGGTGTCTAGAAATAAAGGAGTACCATGTAGAGTATGATGGCTGCTTTAAAATCCTTGTTAGATAAGTCTAATATCTGTGCCAGCTTGGAGTTGGCACCTGTCACTTCTCCTTGCTCATCAAAGTTAATTTAAGATTTTCCTGGTACTTGGTATGATGGATGATTTTCAGTTGTATACTGGATATTTTCAATGTTATGTTGTAAGATTCTGGATCCTATTTAATATTCATTTTGTAGTCACTCTGTTTAGGTATAGTGCACAGGTCCAAGCAACACCAGAGTAGATGAAAGCAAAGGGCCTACTTAAACTGTCTAGTTGCTGCTGGGCTGGGAGTTGAAATTCAGTTTCCCCTCTCTGGACCCTTCTGACACTATCCCTGTTGGGAAAGAGGATTGCCAAACTGTCATCACAGTGCATCACTCTGTTCTTCCTCTGCGCTGCCTTGTGGGGTTGGAAGTTTAACTGCCCCGGTGACATCACCTTAGTGGGGAAAGCTAAGGGTCACTTGTCCTGCCTTGCTGCCACCAGGTAGGACCATAAGTCCAACTCGCCCAACTCGCCTCTCAGCCTCACTGACACTGCAAGTGCAGTTTTTCCTTTAGTCTTTGGCTAGAGTAGGGCACATATTATCAAATAAGTTTTCTGTTCTGTAGGGAAAAAAAGTTTTCCCTGTCCTTTGGCTGGAGAGAGGGAGCTTTTCTTGAGGTTTCTTTTTTTGGTCTGTGCCTGTTGGCAGTTACAGGTTGCAGGCTTCTTCAGCATGCCATCCAGGATGTATAGGAGACGCAAAGAAAACCCAGGGAATTCACTGTGTTGCTCCTCAAGTCCCATGGTCCTGAGGCATTTTGCCTTCTTTCTACCATTCAGAGTCTTCTTTGTTTGTTGTATTACATGCCCTAGGATTTTTTAGTTATAAGAGGGAGGAATAGGGCTTACTCCATCTTGGCAAAAACAGATTATCTATGTGTCTTTTTTAATTGTGGTAAAACACATGTATCATAAAATTTATTATCTTGGCCTGTTTGTTTGTTTGTTTGTTTTTGGCTGCACTGCATGGCACGTGGGATCTTAGTTCCCTGACAGCGATTGAACCTGGCCCACAGCAGTGAAAGCACCGAGTCCTAACCACTGGAGCGCCAGGGAACTCACCGTCACCATCTTAGCCATTTTCAACTGTGCAGTTCAATAATCTTAAGTACATTCACGTTATTGTGCAGCCCATCTCCAGAACTTTTTTCATCTTGCAAAACTAAAGCTTATTACTACTGAACAATTTTCCACTCTCTCCCCTAACCCCGAACCCCAGGCAACCACTGTTCATTCTACTTTCTGTCTTTATGAATTTGATTAGTCCAGGTACTTCATATAGGTGGAATCATACAGTATTTGTCTTTTTATGATTGGTTTATTTCATATAGCGTCATGTCTTCAAGGTTAATAATCCATGTAGCATATTTCAGAATTTCCTTCCTTTATAAAGCTGAATAATAGTCCATTGTATGTACAGTTGACCCTTAAACAACATGGGTTTGAACTATGAGGGTCCACATGTATGTGGATTTTTTTCACCAGTAAATACTGCAGACCTACATGAGCCACAGTTGGTTGGATCTGCGGATGTGGAACCACAGATAGGGAGGAATCGCAGATACAGAGGAATTACGTATAAAAAGGGCCAACTATAAGTTATATGTGGATTTTCCACTGCACAGAGAGTTGGTGCCCCTAACTCCTGAATTGTTCAAGGGTCAACTGTATATACCACATTTTGTTTATCCATTTGTCTGTTGATGGAGATTTGGGTTACTTCCACATTTTGGTTATTGTGAATGATGCTGCTGTGAACCTGAGTGTGCAAATATTTAAGACCCTGCTTTTAATTCTTTTGGGTGTATACCCAGAAGTGGAATTACTAGATCATATTATATTGAAATATTTTGAGGGATTGTCATACTGTTTTCAATAGCAGGTGCACCAGTTTATATTCCCCCAAACACTGCACAAGGGGTCCAATTTCTCCACATCCTTACCTCTTGCTACTTTGTTTTTTTGACAGTTGCCATTCTGATGGCTGTGAAGTGGTATCTCATTGTGGTTTTGATTTGCATTTCCCTGATGATTAGTGATGTTGAGCATCTTTTCATGTTCTGGTTAGCCATTTGTCTCCTTTGGAGAGCTGTCTGTTCAAGTCCTTTGCCCAATTTTAAACCAGATTGTTTTGTTGTTGTTGAGTTGTTGGAGTTCCTTATATATTCTGGGTATTTACTGTTTATCAGATATATGATTTGCAAATATTTTTCTACCATTCCTTAAATTGCCTTTTCTGTTGATTACATCATTTGATGCACAGTTTTTAATTTTGATGTAGTCTATTTTTAGTTTCCTGTGCTTTTGGTGTCATATCCAGTCAATCATTGCCAAATCCAGTGTCATGAAGCTTTTCCTTTATATTTTCTTCTAAAAGTTTTAGCTTTTACATTTAGATCTTTGACCTGTTTTGAGTTAATTTTTGTATATGGTGTAAGGTAAGGATCCATATATTTGCATCTTTTAATATAAGTCTTAGTTTTAGAAAGATAAAGAAAACTTTTAATAGTAAAAGTTGCTAATAAACACATAAAATTCTAAATAAATTTGAGTTGTTTGGTTATTAGACTTCTCTTTTTTTTTTTTTTTTTTTTTTTACTTTGGTGACCTCCTATCCTAAGGCTTTCTGCAGTAATGTACACACATTGTACTTCTTTTACTTAAGCTACTCTTTTATAAAAATTTTACTTCTGTTTAAATTGTCTGTGGTGGCCATGAGTGTTGTATAAAAAGCAGAAAGAACAAGTAGTCTTAGAATGAGAGAGAAGGACCAGCATTCTCTTTTTGTTTTCTTTATAGTGTTCAGATAGATGCCATGGTATGGTGGGAAAAGCCCTGATAGGCAGTTTTTAAATTTTAATCTGGATTCTGTTATTTATTAGATCTGAGACAAAGTTACGAAGTCTCTTTGGGTCTCTTTTCTTCATCTGTAATGCCTACTTCATAGGGTTATTATAGAATTAAATGGAACAGTACATATAGTCAATAAATGTTAAGATCTTATCCCCTACATTGTGGTTGGCAAAGAGATGTATATAAAATTTATTTGCAGAACCATAAGTATGTACATAATATTAAAATAGTTGCTTAAGTCATTTGATTTTTCAAAGTAAAGTGGTCTGTTTGTGAAGGAAAGTCTGTTGAGCTGAATACTTATAACTTGTACATCTTCCACCATGTATGTTATGTTGATACTTTAATAAAAAGTTCCCTCTAAAAATATTCTACATTATAGTGTTAACTGGGTTTATATCTATATTGTGAGATAGTGGTTGGTGTTTTTTTTCTCCTTTATGCTTTTCTGTATTTTCCAGATTTTCTAAACTGATCATGGTTACTTTTATAATTATGTTTTAAAAGAAATTTAAAAGTAACTTCATACTGAAATATTTATAAATTAAATAGTATGCCTGGAATTTGCTTTAGTTGAGCTCATTGGGGAGGGGAGAATGAGGTGCATGGAGGGTATAGATGAAACATGGTAACTGTTGAAGGTGGATAACGGGACATGGGGATTCATCGTATTATTCTCTACTGTTGAATGTGTTTGGAGTTTTCTGTAATAAAACGTTTTTAAAAGCTGTTAAAATGAAAGAATACTCTGAAATGGGAGACTTAAAAAGGACTCAAGAGTAAGATGCCTTTCTTTTTTCTGAGGGGAGTAATTTGTGGAGAACAAAAATTTGTCTCCAGATACTGGCTGGAGCATGCTTAATATTGGGCTGGCCAAAAAGTTCGTTCCAACTTGGCTGGCCATCCCAGTACTATTCTGCAGTTATGGGAGCTGTTTTTTTTTCTTGTGCTTGCAGCCACCTACAGTTTAGCCAAGTTGCTTTAGCTGAGCTACTCAGTTATAGAATATACATAAGATGTCATTTGTTCTCTACTCTGTTACAAATCTTTCATTCCAATCAGGTATATGTCTTTTTTTGTTTTAATGTAACTTTATTGAGGCATATTTTACATATCACATAATTCACCCATTTCAGGTGTACAACTCTGGTTTGTTTATTTTTTTTTAAGTAAATTTACTGAGTTTGTGCAACCATCACCATAAATCAGTTTTAGAACATGTCCATCACTTTTATAAAATCCCTCATGTCCATTAACTGTTAATTCCCATTCCCTCCCCGGGCAACCACTTACCTACTTTCTGTCTCTAGATTTGCCTTTTTGTGATATTTCATGTAAATTGAATCATACAGTATACAGTCTTTTGTGTATGACTTTTTTGCTTAGCATGTTTTTTGAGTTTTATTTATGTTCTACCATGTATCAGTATTTAGTTCCTTTTTATTGCTGAATAGCATTCTGTTGTATGGAATTGATATTCTGTTTATTCATTCACGCATTGGTGAGCCTTTAGATTGTTTCCATCTTTCAGTGATTATGAATAATGCTGCTTTCAGCATTCACATGCCACTCTTTGTGTGGATGTGTGTTTTCACTTCTGGATAGGTACCTAAAAGTGCAGTTGCTCGGTTATGTGGCAAATTTATGGAAATTACCAACTGTTTTCCAAAGTGGCTGCAGCGTTTTATTTTCCTCCAGCAATGATGAGAGTCCCCATTTCTCCCTCTCCTCACCAACATTTGTTATTGTATATCTCTAGAGTGTAGAGTAGCTACTCTAGTACTGTGAAGTGGCATCTCATTGTGGTTTTGATTTGCATTTCCTTAGCCATTCATATATCTTTGTTGAGGGGCTTATATCTTTACTGACTGAATAACACCCCGTGCATATTCAGCTCTTCTTTCTCTTGCTCCTTGTCATTCCTTTTTTTTTTTTTTTTTCACTACCTCATACCTCCCTAAGTTCTTTTTGCCCCTGAAGGTTTAGCTTAAATACCACCTTCTTTTGAGGGCTTTCCTGATTATTTGTTACTTATTACTTTCTACTCTCTTGGTCTCTTGTTCTCTTGTTCTTTGAAACTTAGTGCTTAATTATTTTAAAAAGTAGAAAGATCTTGGCACTAGTGGACTTTAAATTTGCAGTTTGGACTATTGAGCTTTTGATATGCGGAGGAACCGAGGGCTGACTATAAGTTATAAGAATTAATCCCCATGTTGTTCAAGGGTCAACTGTATTTGCCATAGATGTATTTATGAATTTTAGGATTTTTTTAAGGTCTGCAGACTATCCTCTATCAATATCAGTGGCCTGAAAGTATCTTGAAATTTTTTGTTTCATGTATAACTTATTTCCTCTAACTCAATTTTATGATCATTCTTTTATTCATTCACCAATTCTTTATTGAGTATCTGCTATCAGTATGATAATGCAGGTTTAATAACGTTGGCCCTATCACTAAGTGTGTGACCTTGGGTGTGTCACTTATGTATCTGTGTCTGTTTTCTCCCATATACAATCAGAACAATAATAGCATGTATCTCAAACTTGCTGGAGGACCTAATGAGGTATTTTAAAGCACCTGCAGTGGAACCTGGCACTTGGTAACTGCTCAGTAGATATTAGGTGTTGTTATTATGTGCAACTTGTGGTAAGAACCAAAAATGCATTGGTGCATAAGACTGACAGGATCCGTTTCCTTAAATAGTGTATACAGGCACACCTCGTTTCATTGCTCTTTGCTTTATTGTGCTTCGCAGACATTGCATTTTCTACAAATTGAATGTTTGTGGCAACCCTGCTTTGAGCAAGTCTGTCAGTGCCATTTTTCCAACAGCATTTCCTCACTTCACGTCTCTGTCACATTTTGGTAATTCTCGCAATATTTCACACTTTTTCCTTATTATTATATATTTTTATGGTGATCTGTGATCAGTGATCTTTGATATTTTTATTGTAATTGTTTTGCGGCACCACGAATCATGCCCGTAATAAGACTGCAAACTTACGTGTGTGTTCTGACTGCTCCACCGAGATTGGCCATTACCCTGTCTTGCCCCCTCTCCTCAGGCCTCCCTATTCCATGAGACACAACAATATTGAAATTAGGCCAGTTAACATCCCTACAGTGACCTCTAAGTGTTCAAGCGAAAGGAAGAGTCGCATGTCTCTCACTTTAAATCAAAAGCTACAAATGATTAAGTTTAGTGAGGAAGGCATGTTGAAAGCTGAGATAGGTCATAAGCTAGGCCTCTTGTGCCAAACAGCTCCGTCATAAATGCAAAGGGAAAGTCCTTGAAGGAAATTAAAAGTGCTACTCCAGTGAATTCACAAATGATAAGAAAGCGAAACAGCCTTGTTGGTATGGAGAAAGTTTTAGTGGTCCAGATAGAAGATCAAACCAGCCACAACATTCCCTTAAGCCAAAGCCTAATCTAGAGCAAGACCGTAACCTTTTTGAAAAATTTTTATTTGGAGTATAGTTGATTTACAATGTTGTGTTAGTTTCTGCTGTACAGCTAAGTGAATCAGTTATACAAATATCCACTTTTTTTTAGATTCTTTTCCCAGATAGGTCATTAGACAGAGTACTGTGTAGAGTTCCCTGTGCTATACAGTAGGTCCTTATTAGTTATTCATTTTATATATAGTAAGGCCCTGACTCTCTTCAGTTCTCTGAAGGCTGAGAGAGGTGAGGAAGCTGCAGTTGAAAAGTTTGAATCTAGCAAAGGCTGGTTCATGAGGTTTAAGAAAAGAAGCCATCTCCATAAAATAAAAGTGCAAGGGGAAGCAGGAAGTGCTGCTGTAGAAGCTGCAGCAAGTTATCCAGAAGATCTAGCTGAGATAACTAATGAAGGTGGCTACACTAAACAACAGCTTTTTAATGTAGATGAAACAGCCTTATATTGGAAGAAGATGCCATCTAGGACTTTCATAGCTAGAGAGGAGAAGTCAGTGCCTGGTTTCAAAGCTTCAAAGGACAGGCTGACCCTCTTGTGTTAGGGGCTTATGCAGCTGGTGAATTTAAGTTGAAGCCAGTGCTTATGTACCATTTTGAAAATCCGAGGGCCCTTAAGAATCATGCTAAATCTGCTCTGCCTGTGCTCTGTAAATGCAACAACAAAGCCTGGATGACAGCACATCTGTTTACAGCATGGTTTACTGAATATTTTAAACCCATTGATGAGACCTACTGCTTAGGAAAAAAGATTCCTTTCAAAATATTACTGCTCATTGATAGTATTCCTGGTCACACAAGAGCTCTGATGGAGATGTATTCAATATAACAAAATTAATGTTGTTTTCATGCCTGTTAATAACAAGTGTCCATCATCCACCCCAGGGATCAAGAGTTTGAAGTCTTATTACTGAAGAAATAAAGTTTTGTAAGGCTATACCTGCCATAGTAGTGATTCCTCTCATGAATCTGGGGAGAGTAAATGAAAACCTTCTGGAAAGGATTCACCATTCTAAATACCATTAAGAACATTCGTGATTCATGGGAAGAGGTCAAAATATCAGCATTAACAGGAGATTGGAAGAAGTTGATTCCAGCCTTCATGGATGACTTTAAGGAGTTCAAGGCTTCAGGGAAGGAAGTAACTGCAGATGTGGTGGAAATAGCAAGGGAACTAGAATTAGAAATGGAGCCTGAAGATGTGACTGAATTGTTGCAGTCTTATGGTAAAGCTTTAACAGATGAGGAACTGCTTCTTAGGGATGACCAAAGAAAGTAGTTTCTTGAGATGTAATCTACTCCTGGTGAAGATGCTGTGAAGGTTATTGGAATGACAACAAAAGATTTATTCAATAGAATGTAACATGAACTTTGTTGATAAAGCAGCAGCAGGGTTTGAGAGGATTGACTCCAATTTGGAAAGTTCTGCTGTGGGTAAAATACTGTCAAACAGCATTGCATGCTGCTGAGAAGTTGTTCCTGAAAGGAAGAGTCAATCGATGCAGCAAACTTCATTGTTGTCTTATTTTCAGAAATTGCTGTAGCCGCCCCACCCTTCAGCAACCACCACCCTGGTCACTCCCTCCACCAGGTGAAGGTTTGGATGATTGATAGCAGTTTTTAGCAATAAAGTATTTTTTGTTTTGTTTTTCTGCCGCGCCGCACAGCTTGAGGGATCTTAGTTCCCCGATCAGGGATTGACCCTGGGCCTACAGCAGTGAGAGTACTGAGGCCTAACCGCTGGACCACCAGGGAATTCCCAAAGTATTTTTTTAATTAGGGTATGAATATTGTTTTTTAAGGCATAATGCTATTGAACATTTAATAGATTACAGTATAGTATAAACAACTTTTATATGCACTGAGAAACCAAAAGTTCATGTGACTTTATTGCAATATTCGCTTTATTGCAGTGGTCTGGAACTGAACCCTCAAGATCTCTTGAGGTATGCTTGTATACATTTATGAAATGCTTTCATAAAATAAGCTTGGGTGGTTGCTTACTGGGTATTTATCTACTGTTGTTTGTACTTTTTTCAAATTTAAAACTTTTCTCAAAAAAAAAAAAAAGACTAAACCCAGCCCAAAACAAAGCACTTTCACACCTCCAAGATTCTCCTAATATAGTCTTAAGAGACAGAAAACTAAATATTATCATGCCTATTTGAAAAATCTGTAAACTGAGGTTTAGAAAGGTCATACAGAGGCAGACCTGGGGTTTGACTCTCAGTCTTTTGGGGCCTCTAACCCATTTCTTTCTACTGTATTTCGCGTGTGCAGCCAAGTGTGAAATAGAACCCAAGGCCCTGACTTAAACAATGCAGTATTCTTTCCATGATCCCATAGCTGCGGCTTCTGCATTTCTTACATTGAGCAGAATCTATGAAATGTCTAATTGTTTATTTACCAGTAGGGGTGTTAACACTTAGAACAGTAACTCTGTTTTTGTTGATTTTCACTGTAGCCACTGCAGGTTGTTGACAGTAAACATCCACTGCATTCTTTCTGTTCAAATATTAAGTTCCATTAAAAGACCATTTTCATAATTCGTGGTTTCTCTAAATGCTTGTTTTCACTTAGTGAAAGTGAAAATTTCTTTAAATTTGGCTTACCTATGTTTATTACTTTAGTGTCATTAGGCAGACACTCGATCTGAATTCTGTTGAAGTTTTTATTTTGTATTTATTTTGTATTTTATTTAAAATATTTTATACAGAAAGTCTGGAATGGAAAAAAATTATTGACTTGAAATATTTACTATTCAAAGTATATTTCTAGTTTTGGTTTTCAAAACAGCAGGATTTTTTCTCTTTCTGAATTAATAGGCAGCACAGTGGTTTTTTGTTTTGTTAGAACTTTTATGGGCACATTGGAGAACTATGATAATAACATCATTCTAAAATTAATATTCTTTTAATTGATAAGTCATTGAAATTCAGTCATTTGATTTAGGCTTGTTTCTTAGCAAAATCGCACTTAAATCATTCCATACCCTTCTTGTCATCTTGGGTAAGTTGCTTCAGGTTTTTTAATCTCTAAAATGGGCATGTTGGTAATGCTGTCTACTGTTCTAAGAATTAATAATATGTATATAAAACTTCTTTGTAAATTGTAAAATGCTACACAAACAAGATATTTTTGTTATTAGACTCTTTTCTGTTCATGTGATTTTGGTGAGCTAATCAACAATTTTCATTATCTTAGAAGACATTTCTCACGGATCTGAGTATTACTGATGTACCACACATTCAAGAAACAGTTTCAGTCTATTAGAATTTTTTATTCCTAGTTTTAAGTTATTTATCATGGAAAAAATTATTTGAGTGCATTAGAGAACTTAAATTACAGTAGTACCCCATATCTGCAGGGAGTATGTTCCAAAATCCCCACTGGATGCTTGAAACAGTGAGTAGTATTGAACTCTCTATATACTATGTTTTTACCTCTACATACATACCTATGGTACAATTTAATTTATAAATTAGGCACAGTAAATTATGAACAACAATAACATAATAAAATAGAACAATTATAACAATATGAGGTAATAAGGTTATGTAAATATGGTCCCTCTCTGTCAAAATATCTAATTGTACAAATTTAATGCCTTTTCCATCTTCACTAAGCACTTAACACACTGTGGCCATAACTTTTGCAGTTTGAGGTGTGACAGCAAAATTAGCACAAATTTCTTTTTCTTTCTTCACAATTACATGAGTAGAAGATTGGTTTTTACCATAGATCTTAGCAACCTCAGCATTCGATTTTTTTTTCTTTCCTTATTAAGTCAAGAGCTTACACCTTTTCACTTAAAGAAAGCACTTTAAGTGAAGCTAGAGCTTCCTTTTGGCATATCCAAATTGCCAGCATCACTACTTTTACACTTTGGGGCCATTTTCTAAGTAAAGTGAGGGTTACTTGAGCAGAGCACTGTGGTACCATCTATGACCGTCGATCCTGATAACCGAGAGGGCTCTACTGAATGACTAAGGGCAGCATACACTGAAGGGATGATTCATGTTCTGGGTGGGACAAAGCAGGATAGCGTGGGTCAGCACGAGATTTCATCGCACTACTCAGAATGTCATGCAATTTAAAACTTAGGATTGTTTATTTCTGGAATTTTCCATTTAATATTTTCAGACTGCAGTTGACTGCAGGTAACTGAAACCTCGGAAAGTGAAACCGGGGATAAGGGGGCACTCCTATACCCGTTATGTTTGGCCAGAGATCAGGGTCTAAATTTAAAAGTTGTACAGTGCCTTTCTGTTACAAGTAATTAAAAATTTCTTAAGCATTAAATTAAATTTGGAATTCTAAGTTTGAGTTATGTGTAAGCTGTAAGCTAACTGCAATTCATGTATCTAGTTTTCATTTGAATCCAGTCACTCCCCCTTAGTTGGCTTTTGCTGTTTTATGGTAGAAGCATCACTTTTCACCTGTATTCTTAAAATTCCACCAATATTCAAACCATTGAGGACAATTACAATATAATAGAATGTTTTCAGTCAGAATTTTGCACTCCTTTTTGACATATGCTCTAGAACCATATTATCAGTTGGGGGTCTGCTGGCTTTTGGCAGGGAGGGCAGGAATATTGGCTTTTGAATGAAAATCTATTCTTCTCCCTTTCATATTTCAGAAAATAGCCAAGCCCGTATAGTCCTCACTGTGATAAGAAAACATTTATTTGAAATTCACTAGGAAATTTGGTAATCTAAAGACTGCTCAACTTCTTACATCATATATGCTTGTGTGTGGGGGGGGTCGGTTTAGTAAAAAGTAAATCAGCATTATTTTTGCCAGTAATTTTGGAAGTAATGGATTCTATTAAAAGTACATATTGGGTTTCCCTGGTGGCACAGTGGTTGAGAATCCGCCTGCGAATGCAGGGGACACGGGTTCGAGCCCTGGTCCAGGAAGATCCCACATGCCGCGGAGCAGTTAAGCCCGTGCACCACAACTACTGAGCGTGTGCGCCACAACTACTGAAGCCCGCGCGCCTAGAGGCCGTGCTCCACTAAAAGAGAGGCCACCGCAATAAGAAGCCCGCGCACCGCAACGAAGACCCAACGCAGCCAAAAATTAATTAATTAATTAATTATTTTTAAAAAGTGCATATCAATATAAAGTGCATTCACTTGAGGAAAAATTTCTGTAGTTTGGATTATGGAGCTTGTTTCCTTTTATAGAATACTGTAAGGTAAAATTCAGCTTAGCTCAGGGCAAAATGGTTACAGATACCTAATTAGTAAACTTTCTAAGCTGTGTAAAAGAGTACTAAGTATTGCATTAATAGCTGTGACAGTTTTTACTGTAAATCATGGCAATAGATAAAATCTTATGGTATACAAATATTCATTTAACCTTTAACCCTAGGGTCGAAGCACATGTTATTGTGCATTGCATCTTCCATTTCCAGAATTTAAGTTTTTAAGAATATCAGAACTTAGCATACTGTTATCAGTTCTGCAGTCATCGTTTTAGTACCTGTGAACATCTAATTCATATTAGTGAATATTCACTGTGTATGCAACTCCTGGTTGATCCCAGCTGAATATTTGTTCCCACTGTATCTTTTCTTTTAATATATAAATTTATTTTATTTATTTACTTTTGGCTGCACTGGGTCTTCGTTGCTGCACGTGGGCTTTCTCTAGTTGCGGCGAGTGGGGGCTACTCTGCGTTGCGGTGCGTGGGCTTCTCGTTGGCGGTGGCTTCTTTTGTTGCGGAGCACGGGCTCTAGGCACGCGGGCTTCAGTAGTTGTGGCTCGCAGGCTCTAGAGTGCAGGCTCAGTACTTGTGGCGCACGGGCTTAGTTGCTCTGCGGCACGTGGGATCTTCCCGGACCACGGCTCGAACCCGTGTCCCCTGCATTGGCAGGCAGATTCTCAACCACTGTGCCACCAGGGAAGCCCCCCCATTAAATCTTTTTGCTTCTGTTAAATAGGAAGGGAGGTGAGGGGCAGTGACAGTAGTAATATAAGGAAAAGTTATCTTTTTGACTGCTTTCTGGGTGCTAAAAAGAAACTTAAACTGATATTTTGTTTTAAATTACTTTGTATTTCAATAGCCATCAACTGTTTATATATGATGTAGTCATAATTTTGCAACCTAATTTTACGGAGGACCTCCAGATTCTGAGGAGGCTGATAAGTATATTATAAGGGGGTTAGTTTAGGGGGCAAGTCCTGGCTGCATTTTATTAAGCACCATACCTGTTAACTACCTGGACTCCTTATCCAAATGCTCAGAACACATTGGAACTTTCCATGTTCCTGGCAGTTTTTTTGTGCCCCTCGGTTAGCTGTCTCTCCCAGTCGCCAAGGAGTTATTTCAAACCCCACTCTCCTCAAGCCTCCTTAACCCTTTCTGTTCCAGTTATCTATTGCTGTGTAATAAACCACTCATAGACTTAGTGGTGTAACTCAGTGATCATTTTATCATGCTCACAGAGTCTCTGTGTGTCAGGAGTTCAGGTGAGGCATGTTGCTGCTCCACAGTGTCTAGAGCCTCATCTGGGAGGACTCAAAATGACCGGGGTGGCGGGGGGGATGTGAATGGCTGGGAACTGGAATCCTCTGGAGTCTTCTTCACTCACATGTTTGGCGCCTGGACTGTGATGACTTGAAACTGGGCTCAGCTGGTGGTGTCGCCTGAACCACTTACATGTGGCCTCCATGTGGCTTGGGCTTCTCACATCAGGACCTTTGGGTTCAAAGAGTGGGTGTCTGGAGACCCAGCATTCCAAGAGAATCAGGCAGGGGCTGCTTGGCCTTTTCTGACCTAATCTTGGTGTTGTTCACTGTCACTTCCACTGTATTCTATTGGTTATGAATGAATCTCTAAGGCCAGTCCGTATTCAAGAGGAGGGGAATTAGACTTTCTCTCTTGCGGGGGGGTGTGCACGGTCACTTTGCAGAAGGGCATGTGGGGTGGGAGATAACGTAGTGACCATTTTGGAAAATACAGTCTGCCATGCTGTCTCCTGAGCTTCAAATTTATATGCCTTAGTGCCTGCTGAATACTGCCACTTGAACATCCCGGTCACTTAAAACAAAACGTGGCCAAAACTTGCCTCTTCTTCACCCCTGCACCTTCACCCCTACTTTTGCACAGTGAGAGAACTGCGTTTTGTGTCTAAATTAATGGTACCTTTATTATCCAGTTAGGCAAGCCGTGTCTCCTCTCCTTGCTCCTCTTCCTCCTCCTAGATAAATGAGATGGTTTCATTGTTTTTCCTCCCAAGATGTCCATGGAATTCACAGTTACTCATCCCTACTGTCACAGCTTTTGTTCAAGCCATTATCTCTTCCTTAGATTACTGTAACATTCTATTTAACTCCTGTATTTTTATTTAATCCTTAACTGTTTGAAATGTGATGCTAAAGTCACGTTTGGCTTTGAAAAAGTATATCTAGCAGAATATATACATCCAAAGGAATGTTATTTTTCAAAGTGATCCCTTACATTTATGCAATGTTTTATAAATATTTTGTTTAAAATTGCTTTCATGTATAGTCATCATTGATCCAGATTACTGCTTTTAATTGATCCTGTATCATCTATATAGTTTGGGTTACAGGCTTCTTTCAGAATCTGATGAGAGTTATGTACTTTTTCTAAAACACTGCTCACACACACACAATTTGACATTGGTTCACAGAAGCACTGAAGTTGAGAACTTCTGTTTTGTAGTCACATACCATTACTCATGCTTGGCTCCAAGCCACTTGGGGTTAATTGGTGGCTAGAATCTGATTCCCTTTCTAGAAATTTTTCCTTCTGTGAGGTTATTCATTTAAAAGAAGGAAGCAGGCAGGAGAGAACTGCAAACAGTGAATTTCCCGAATATTTTTGAATACTGGCAGTATTATGATAATTGATGCATACCCTCCGACCGTTACGGCTTTGAAGGAGACAACACATTGGATGTGTAAGTTCTAATGTATTTATTAAAAACTCTTCATTTGAAGGCTTCCCTGGTGGCACAGTGGTTAAGAATCCGCCTGCCAATTCAGGGGACACGGGTTCGAGCCCTGGTCCGGGAAGATCCCACATGCCGCGGGGCAACTAAGCCCGTGCGCCACAACTACTGAGCCTGCGCTCTAAGAGCCCGCAAGCCACAACTACTAAAGCCTGCGCACCAGAACTACTGAAGCCCACGCGCCTAGAGCCTGTGCTCCGCAATAAGAGAAGCCACCGCAGTGAGAAGCCCGTGCACTGCAACAAAGAGTAGCCCCTGCTCGCCGCAACTAGAGAAAGCCCGTGCGCAGCAACGAAGTCCCAACTCAGCCAAAAATAAATTAATTAAAAAGCAAAAACTGATTAACAAAAAAAAACAACTCTTCATTTGACCTTGTGTTTCCTTAGATTACCAGTCTAGTTTGCATTGAGTAAGTTCTGTTGCTGTGCAAGCTATGCTGTAAGACCAAAGGTGTCATGAGAGGTAATATCAATCATGCATAGTGTAGAGATGATAGAATTTGTTGGCTCTGTATAAATATAATTTTGAAGTGTATATTTGTACTGTCAGTGCAGGAAAGAAAGCTGCTAAGCAAGTTGATAGTAAAAATATTATGAGAGGAAATATTGAATATACTTAGGAAGTCATGTACATAACTTGTATGTGATCAGTTATTTTTTTTAATAAATCATTCTTTCCTGTTCCTTAAGTCCTGTGCCTTATCAACTGTTCCAGTAATTTAATGTACTTGGTTTCAGTAATTTAATGTACCTGAAGGGAATGAAATTTGTGTTTCTTTCAAAATACTTTAAAATCTATACTTTTATGCTAATTTACAATGACCCATTTCCTCCAATTTTAATCTTTCCTTCTATATATAATGCAGTGGTTGTGTTTATAAGGTTTTAAGAAGATTGTATAAAAATAGTTCTGAAAGGATAGAGGGGGAGTTAGTGGCTAGAGAGAAAAGAATTCCTGAAAGAATTTCAATAATAAAGTTTGTTTTAAGTGTTATGACTGCATAGTTTAAAAACCTAAATATCACTAAACAAACAAATCCAGTGTCTGGTTTTTATCTTGTATCAGCTCAAGAGTGATGACTTTTCTTATCACATCCAGTATTGTGTGTTTGTATTGTCCAGTGTTTCCAGAGCAATGTCAAAACTGTTTTGCTGTTTGTGGTCATCCTTGTCATGATTCTGACTTTAATAGGAAAATATTTCACAATTAAGCACCAAGTGGTTTTTAGTTTGAGTATGCTACTTCTTAATTTGATACTTCAATATTTTTTTTCTTCTGGGTGTTTTTTCTTTAATAATTGAGAATTAGTTAGTTTACAGTTGACCCTTGAACAAAGCAGGTTTGAACTGCGTGGGTCCACGTATACGTGGATATTTTTCAGTAGTAAATACTACAGTACTACACAGTCCGTGGTTGGTTGAATTATGGATGCAGAGGAACAGCAGAAATGGAGGGCTGATTATAATTTAACCCTCACCTTGTTCAAAGGTCAACTGTACTTCTTGATTCTACTGTTGAAGGCCAACCTGAAGCAAACTGTTTTCAAGCCCTAATTCATTAAACTGGAGAGGCAGTTTCCTCAAAGGCTGTGTTACTGGACATTTATTATAAGTTAAGAAAACTGAAAAGAAATTCCTTTTTAGCATAGGCTCAAACACTAGTCCAAGAAGTCTTAAAGGTAAAATAAATGGATGTGGACACAGTGGATGAAAGCCAAGTGTCTTGCACTCATTTCTTTTAACCACTTTCTAGCAATGGATCTTAAACTTGTTTGTCTGTTAGAATCGCCTTGAAGCCTTGTTAAAACAGACTGTAGAGCTCTACACTCGTAGTTTCTGATGCAGCAAGTTTGGTGTAGTGTCTGGTGATGCTGATGCTGATGCTGCTGGTCCTGGGGCCACACTTGGAGAACCACTGCTCTACACTATGTTTACCCTGAATTTTTCAGTTCACCTGCATCAGCTAATAAAAGGTTGCTTAAATATAGCACACTGTGTAGTGTGTAATACACTACTTTAAGACTAGAGAAACTAGTTTCTGGATCACTACTTACCAGCTGGCTGACTTTTAAGCCATTATTGAACTAATCTGATCTATGGTTTCCTTATCCATAAAGTGAGGAATTGAGGATAAAATTAGGTAATGTATAGAACAGTGTTTTAAACTCTATTGCTGCACAAATATAAAGTAGTATTACATACTTAAAATTTTTTCAGTTTGTTTTAAAATACCGTGGTTTGTAATATTGTTACTTTCAGTATTTTGATAAATACTTACTCTACCGCTCCTCTATTGCCACTTGTTCTTTTAATCTTTTTAGTGATAGTGTCTTTCAGTTTAAGTGGCCTTGAATGGCTTTGAAAGGAAGTATATTAAGATGAATACAAGTCTTCAGAAGACTGTAAAAATACAAGCATTTTGCAGGACCGTGCAGATAACCCTGCAAGCTGAAAACATGCAAGCTATGTTAATAATCAGTGGGAAAAATTGTGATAGTTCTGTGACCTTTAAAGATTTTGTCAAAACATTAAAAACTCTTTGACTGTGGGTTAAAAATGTTACAGGAAAATGAAAAAAATAGGAAAACTCATGTTTAGTGCAAAGTAATTTAAAACATTAGAAACATTGAGAAAGTGTTTTTTGTTTCTTTGTAAAAAAAAAAAGATTAGTTTGAACAGTTTTTGCCTTGTATAATTTACAATAAGATAGATAGATAAATAGAAAGATATAAATAAATGTTATAGTATGATCTGAATTACTGGAGAAAAATTACATTCAATTTAACTTGTGTTAGGTATGTTTTATTAGACTATTTAAATGTGGACATTTAAAATATAATGGAATCATAGAATGAAATAGTTCGTAGAGTCTATAGGATCCTTTGAACCATAGTGTTTTAGAGCAAAGGTCAGCAGACTTTTTATGTGAAGAGCTTTGTGGGCCAAGAGGAAAAGTCAAGGATATTGTAGTACTTAACATAACAAGAGAAAACAGATTTACACACATTTTTTCTTAATGAAGTTCAAAATAATAACAATTGAGTATAAATTTTGTAACCCTGGTCTACTAATGAGAAGAGTGGAATTCTTTTAGGGGGGTAACATTATTCTTCATTGGGCTTCAAAGTTAGTGTTCCCTATCATCAAATTGATCACAAATATTCAGCTGTAAAAACTATTCTTAAACTCATGTGCTGTATGAAAAGAAGTGATGGGCTGGCTTTGGCATGTGAGACATACTTGTTGATCCCTGTTTTAGAATATATTGTAAGTACCTTTGCAGTCACCTAAGTAGTGAAGTGAGGGTTGTTTCCTAAGGTCACACAGTTATTTAGTGACAGGTTATCTCATTGACAGGTGTTATCCAAACACAGTGCTCTTTAAAATGTTATACTACCTCTGATATTCTTAACTAATGTATTATTTACTGAACCAGAATACTCTGTTTCCTAACTGTTGTATAAATGGAAATTCACTTTATGCAAAAACTGTCACTCATCTCCCTGCTTCTCGTACCTCACATCTTTTTTCTACCTTACCTGGTTTTTAGCAATATCTCAGCTTCTTAAATAATAATAATAATGTTTTTAAATAAAAAAATACTTTAAAAAATTTTATGAAGATTTGGGGCAGTTAATATATCATCTCCCCCTCATCTGTACTGTATTTTTAAAAGTGATTTAAATTATTTTTATTACATTTTTCGGTGAACTGTACAATTTTAGTAGCCATAAGCAGATCTTAAATATCAGACACTGTGAACTTTTATTTAGTAGTATTTTAAATATCCCCAGATAATATTTTCACATTGTCTCCCTTCTACTCCTACCACTGGTAAAATGGAAGGAGTGTTGGTCCACAGAGTACTAGACTGAAATACCAAACATCAGTGCTTAGCACAGAGTAGGTAATGAATAAATTGCGCAATGACAGAGTAATTTGGCAGGGTCACTTTATAAAGGGCTTACTATAATTTCTGGTACGTGGGAGGTGCTTCATACAAGACAGTTTTTTTTTTTAAATAAATTTATTTTATTTATTTATTTTTGGCTGCATTGGGTCTTCGTTGCTGCGCGCGGGCTTTCTCTAGTTGCGGCGAGCGGGGGCTACTCTTCATCGCGGTGCGCGGGTTTCTCATTGCGGTGGCTTCTCTTGTTGTGGAGCACGGGCTCTAAGCGCATGGGCTTCAGTAGTTGTGGCTCGCGGGCTCTAGAGCGCAGGCTCAGTAGTTGTGGTGCACGGGCTTAGCCGCTCCGCGGCATGCGGGATCTTCCCGGACCAGAGCTCGAATCCATGTCCCCTGCATTGGCAGGTGGATTCTTAACCACTGCACCACCAGGGAACCCCGAAGATAGCTTTTAATAATTATTAATTTATGGGCTAAAAGTTGTTTATAATACCAAATTTAACTCATTTTGCTCAATATTCATAGATACACCTATGTAATAGAGTTGTTTAAAAAACCAGGATCTGGGAGTTAGATTACCTAGTTTTGACACCTAGTGAAACCAGATTAGTCACACACCCAAGCCATGCAGCCCTTGAGCAAGTCTGTGCCTCAATTTCCTAATCTTTAAAATGGAAATATGATAGTACAAACCTCATAGGGTTGTTATAAGGTTTAAACATGTTAGTACACGTAAAACGTTAATAGTGCTTGGCACATAGTAAGTTCCCAACAACTGTTGGCTGCAGTGGTAGTAATTATTAACGTTATATTTGAATGCTTTTCTTAGAAATTTCGAACAGGTTTAATCAATTAACCAGATTCCCCAGTTTATCATTAAATTTAAGGTTCTTCTATTACAGGTAGAATTTATCTAATTTACCTCATCTCTCATGGATATAAACAGCAAAAGGGAAAATTTCCTATTAAGTTGAGCGTGTATATTTTGCAGTGCCTTGTATGGTCCTAAGTAGAAAAATTGGTTAAATATCAACACATATATACATGATCAAGAAATTATAGTCCTGGCCTGATAATCTCCTTGAGATAATCCCAAAGGGGGTACATTGAGTTTTTCTGCTAACCCACCATGTGCCTTGTACGTTGTCACTTGAACGCAGCATACGCATTATTCCGTTCTTAATCCTAGTGCTTCTGGTTAATGTAAAAAGCTACTTGACCCCCCACCCCCAGAAAACTACTTGGAGAAAAGGAAATGCTTTGGGAATTAGTCATCTGTAATTCTACCCTATCCTTGTGGTTGTTAATGTATATTCTTCATATAGTTTTATAGAATTATTTGTGTAAATTAATACATTTGGCTGCAACAGAATTCTAGTACCTAATTTTCTTTTGAAAGTGCATTCTTCCCAACTTCTTATAGAATTTATAAAATAATTTATAAAACCTATAATCAAATCGAATTAGTTAATGATCTTTCCCTTGTCAAGTTTTCTAATGTATGCTTCTTTTTTCCCTCCCCAGAGGAAATAAAAGCGGAAACTGAAAAGCAGAGGTTTGTGGGGTTTCTTTCCTTAATTTGCAAACTTGTCAGTCTTGGCCAAAATAATAATACCATCATGTGTATTTTCGTGTGGCAAATTTTCTGCATGTGATCTTCATAAAATCAATTTTTTAAAAAATGATTTTTGAGAAATATTGAATATAATGGTAAGCATACTTATAAATATAAAAAGGTCTCATAAATAAGCAAATTACGGGTATTTCTGAAATACCGTAAGATATGCTTTTAAAGTCTTTGCTTAAAGACTTAGATTCATATTTAGAAAGATTACTAAAAATTTAATAACCTAAATACTTTATTTAAATTAATTAATTAGTTAAAAATTTTTTTCTTGCATTTAATTATAGCTCTGGCCACTAGCTTATGACCTATAGCAAATCACTTAACTTCTCTGGGCTTTGGTTTCCTCATGAAATATGGGAAAATAAAAATTGGTTTAGCAAAGTGCTTTGGTTTTTAGAACTGAAATTAAAGTGAGTGTATCATCAATATGATGAATGTGATATTTTAATCAGACTCTTCTTTTTTCACTTAGTCCTCCGCATGGAGAAGCAAAAGCTGGATCAAGCACCCTTCCACCAGTGAAATCAAAGACAAATTTTATCGAAGCAGACAGGTACTTCCTGCCCTTTGAATTGGCATGCCAGTCCAAGTGTCCCCGCATAGTGAGTACATCTCTAGATTGTTTACAGGTATGTATGAAATGGCACTATCCAAAAACCGTCTAATTTGAATGTGTTTATACGTAGTACTCACAACTGATGATTCATACATTTTCCATGAAAGCCTTGATTATTCTTTTTTGTGGTGAGAAACCAAATGGTTGCTTATATTCAAGAGGAACAATAGTTGCAAAAAGATGTTTCCAGTTTAAGGATAGCAGAAATCATTAGTTAGCTCAGTGAGACACAAAATCTTTACTAAGGTTATCAATAATGGAAGTGTTGTAACCTGCTGCTGATTTTACATACTTCATTATTTGCAGTGATTTTACTGGATGCTTGCTGTTTTGTGTAAAGCAGTAGGTTAATATTAACAGTTTAGTATTTATATTTTCTGTGAAACTTTAGCTCTGACCTCCATTTATGTCAGAAAAATTCCTTTCTGTCTTCCTGTTTTACTTCCACACACAGACACACACACACATAAGGATAAGTTCATTTGATTTGTGACCTTGTTTTCTCTGAAAAATTAATATCTAAGGCCTTCCTTCCAGGGTTATAATGGTAATGATGAATGACCAAATCTGTGATTTATTGTAGCCAGTGTCTGGAAATGGTTTTCTGCATATTCACAGATGTAATTTGGAAAAAGATTTTGGGTCATTTGAACGTGTTAAGATAGCTTTCACAAAAGCAGTATCAGTAATGTTTGGACAGAAAGACGTAAGCTGTTAGAACTCACTAGAGACAAGTTCTAAGGCCTGCCTTTCTCAAAGTATTGCCTGGTGGTTTTGCTATGGTTATTTTTCTGTTTTTGTGATTATTACAAGTGTAAATAATTTCACATGTTTATAGCTAATAAAGCTTTCTTTAGGAAAAGTTGGTATAGCCTTGGCTTTGATTATACCTTAATATTTTTGTGTAAAAAGTTTAACATATGTTCAGTTGTATATCGTAATTTTAATGTATATTTAATTAGTATATATATATATATTTGTTAGCTTAATTAGGATCTTTATTTTCTTTCTCTATTTCAGAAACTTATTGCTTATGGGCATTTGACTGGCAATGCTCCAGATAGTACAACACCAGGCAAAAAATTAATTGATAGAATTATTGAAACAATTTGTGGCTGTTTCCAGGGTCCTCAAACAGATGAAGGAGTTCAATTACAAATAATAAAGGTAATTAATTATAAAAATGAACTTGTTATTCATAATCTACATTTTTTTAAATCAGAAGCCTTTTACCTTGAAAATATTTGGAAAAGTCATTTTATGTGCTTTCCAGCTATAATAGAGGTCATTTGGGTGCTTTTTAGACTCCATATCAGGGGATTTTATTGTTGAATGCCAGGAGTTCACTAGGAGAAGATTCATTACCAAATCTCTTATTTTGAAGGCCCCAGTTTAGGCCCCCAGAGTCTTCCAGAGCTTTCCAGTTTCTAACATGGTTCTATCTTTTGAGCTTTAGGGTCCCATGTCAAGGTCCTGTGACCCTTCTACTTTCTTCTACTACTGTCAGACCACTTGTAGTCTAGTCCCACGTGCACCAGCTTTCCTGCTTGAGCACCAGCTTTCCTGCTTCCCTTGCACCTGTCAATCTGCTGAGCCTGCTCAGCTAAATCCTGTCCTGGGTTTGTGCTATGATACACCTGGATCATTAAATTCCTTTAAAGAAAAATCACTCACTTGTGTTTTCAGTCTACTATACGTATTGAATTTTTAATGTTACTGCTAATAGTAGTGGTGGTATGTTTATTTGTTAGTAAAAATTTTCTTGTACTATTAGTACTTTTGAAATTGTTTACATGTATGAAGTGTCCTTTATGTGTGTCTGTCACTCCTTCTGAGCCTTTCAGTCTCATAGCTGCATTTACTTCATAAGTCATAAAATGTCTTTATTCTAATAAAGCCTGTTTGGCCTGTTGTTTGCAGTTTCATGTCAGTTGTGGTTTGTTTAGTATGTGCTCAATGCTGACCCTGCATGGCATTGTGCAACATAGAAAGACAAAAGATACGAGTCCTTGCTTTTGAGAAATTGAGTAACCTAATGTGTAACAGTTCACATAAATTATAGCTGTTCACTTTATTGGAGGATTCACCTTAGGATTATTTTAAATGCTTTATTTTAAAACATTTGTAAGCATCTTCAACAATAATAACAACAGCACATTGAGTTCAGTCTATAAGTTAGATCTCAGAAAAATTTGAAAGTGAATAGGACACAATATGTATCCTTCCCAAGTTGACATCTAGTTCAACAGATATATCATATGAAGCATATCTGTGCTACACTATGACAGAGTATTAATGCTGTGCATTTTAGTAGACCAAAATAATATTCTATTAAAATGAAACTCGGATTGAAATAAATCAGTTGAATGGTTTTTTAGCGTTTTGGGTTTGGGAGGATTATGTGGAAACTACAACCAGGATGGGGAAAACATAAAATATTTTAGCAATTGATGATATATTTAAGGCAGGTAGAAAATCTGTATACATTACCTTAAAGTGGTAATGGTGTCTGCAATTTTTAATTCTAATACAAAAATACCAATGTATTTTTGTGCTGAAACTCTGGATGCAAAAAAAATTGCTTTAACTGTATTTTTTTTTAAAGGCTTTACTTACTGCAGTAACATCTCAACACATAGAAATTCACGAAGGAACTGTACTGCAAGCTGTGAGAACATGTTACAATATCTATCTAGCAAGCAAAAATCTCATCAATCAGACAACAGCCAAAGCTACTCTTACTCAGATGCTAAATGTTATCTTTGCACGCATGGAAAACCAAGCAGTAAGTATTAAAAAATGAGAGAGATTGTGTAGAACACCACAGGCATCAACTATAGAAAAGATTTTACAGAAAATATAGTGAAATCTTTTGTGCCTGTGAGGAAAATGTCTTTCATTTACAGTTTTACGTACTGGAGATCTGTGGTATTGTTTTTGTTTTGAGGCTTACTGACTTACTTGACTTTGGATAAAATACATTTTTAATTGTTCACAAATAGAATTTGAAAGATATCGATTGCTATCATCCTCATGAAAGTGTTTATGAATTGATATTTTTATTGCTCTCAAGCTTAGTAGATGAGTGTAATGTAGATATCAAGTTACCTAATTTGATCTATTCTGGTATAAAATTATTTATTCATTGAGCCTTTAAAAAATAAAATAAATTTCTATAGTGATGAAATATATTTGGGGAGGAGGGTAAGAGACCAGCAGCTAGAGAATCATTTTTTTTTTTAATTATCTAGGTCTTCATAATTAAAAACCAACTTCTAACTTTTTATCTGGAACTGATTTTAAACTTACAGAAAAGTTGCAAAAATATTTACAGAGAGATCCTCTTTACTCTGCTTTCCTAATGCAACATCTTACATAACCATGTTACAATGTTCAGAAGCAGAAATTAACACTGGTATAGTACTATTAAGTAAAGTAACCCTGATTATTTAGTTAAGGTGGTATCTTCCAGGTTCCTCCACTGAAAAGTTATTCTTTTACATTTAATAAATATCTCAGGAGAGATACTTTCAGACTATGCAAATATCCTGTTTTTTTCCTCATATTCCCCCACACCCAATTTGAGTATCCATTGGTGGATCTTACCGGCAGCAGTTATTACTGCTGTGTTTCCCTGGTGGTGATTTTCTGTTTCTCTCTCTTTCTATATCTGTTAACCAGAATTATTCTCCTTTCCTATTTTTTTATTTATATCAATCTGTATTCATGGGTGTTTATTTTATTATATGTTTTATAATCCAGTTCTATCGTTATTTATTCTGTTGCCCCAGTTATTCCAGCTTTGGCCTTCTGTCCTTTTGACAATAGCCCCCATCCTTTTTTGAGTACCTCTTCACTTTCTGGAATCTCAAGATGTTCCCTGCTCATTTTGAATTTTCTCTACTTCCCCCCCTGGAGTAGTAGACACATAAACAGGGAGCCCTGGCTCCTTCAGTTGGAGAATGGTAATTGGATGCCAAGATCTGAGTGCCAGGTGTGTTCACTGCAGCTGAGATGTTACTGCTTCTAGGCCCTCCCAGCAGACTGCACTAGGAAATACATATGTGTACAGCCACCCCACCTCCCCCACCCCATGTGTGACTACCCATCCGTATGTCTCAAAAACTGTGTGTTCACACTGATGCTTCTGATTCCAGGCCAGTACCACAGGGTTCATTTCAGCCTTCTCCCTTTACTTATTTGTAACTTTCTCTAAACAGTGAGAAATAAGGCTTTCATTTTTTATGATACATTATTTGTTCAGGCCTATTACACACATATAATAGTTTTAGAATTGCTTATACCACTGTGAGAAGCAAATTTACTAGGTACATTATAGCATTTATATTTATTGGGTTTTGTTTTTTTCTTTGTCTTTAGCCTTATAGTATCCGTTCAGAATATTATTTTCCAAAGTTACTTAGGTTAATTCTTTTCTTCTCCATACTCTTCAGCGGGATAATTTTATTACTTTATAATACAGTTAAGTTCGTTTGTTACTGCCTGTTTTCCATTTCAGTACTCCTCACATTCTGGTTTAATTGTTTGCTTATTTTTTGAGTCTGTTAAACACTACTATGAATTAAGAGTTAGTGGTAGTATATATATGGACATACATACACTACCAAATGTAAAATAGATAGCTATTGGGAAGCAGTCGCATAGCACAGGGAGATCCGCTCGGTGCTTTGTGACCAGCTAGAAGGGTGGGATAGGGAGGGTGAGAGGGAGGGAGATGCAAGAGAGAAGAGATATGGGGATATATGTATATGTATAACTGATTCACTTTGTTATAAAGCAGAAACTAACACACCATTGTAAAGCTATTATACTCCAATAAAGATGTTAAAAAAAAAAAAAAGAATTAGAGCTCTACAGAAATACTCCTCATTCCTATCACTCCAATCCTCTTCCTCCCTTCTTTCCACCCCTTGGATGTAGCTAATCTCTATTGTTTCTGGTTTATCCTTCTACATTTCTTTAGCACAAGTGAGCAGATACATGTATGGTTTCATGTATCACCTTTCTTATATGAAAGGTAGCATACTGTATTAGTTATCTGTCACTGCATAACAAATTACCCCAAACTTCAGCTGCTTAAAACTCACAGCTTAGCTCCTTATCTCACAGTTTCTGAGGGTCCAGAATCCAAGAGTGGCTTAGCTGGTGGTTGTAGCTTGGATTTCACATGAGGTTGCAGTTGGCTGCGTGGATCACAGTATCAGCTGGGGCTGAAGTCATTTAAAGCCTTCATTGAGCAGAGAATGAGAGAGAGAGAGGGAAAAAAAGGCAGAAGCTACATTGTCTACCTTATGATCAGAAGTGGTCACCCAAAGAGTCATGTACCACAATCTTCATTGCAGCATTATTTACAATAGCCAGGACATGAAAGCAACCTAAGTTGCTTCTTTATCGACAGACGAATGGATAAAGAAGATGTGGCACATATATACAATGGAATATTACTCAACCATAAAAAGAAACGAAATTGAGCTATTTGTAGTGAGGTGGATGGACCTAGAGTCTGTCATACAGAGTGAAGTAAGTCAGAAAGAGAAAAACAAATACTGTATGCTAACACATATATATGGAATCTAAAAAAAAAAAAAAATGGTTCTGACGAATCTAAGGGGCAGGGCAGGAATAAAGACGCAGACGTAGAGAATGGACTTGAGGACACGGGGAGGGGAAAGGATAAGCTGGGACGAAGTGAGAGAGTGGCATGGACATATAGACACTACCAAATGTAAAGTAGATAGCTAGTGGGAAGCAGCCACATAGCACAGGGAGATGAGCTCGGTGCTTTGTGAGGGGTGGGATAGGGAGGGTGTGAGGGAGACGCAAGAGGGAGGGGATATGGGGATATATGTATACATATAGCTCACTCACTTTGTTATACAGCAGAAAGTAACACAACATTGTAAAGCAATTATACTCCAATAAAGATGTTTAAAAAAAAAAAAAAGTGATCACCCAGACCATCCCTGGCACAGTGTGGGAGGGGACTCTACAAAGAAGTGAAAATCAAGAGGTAGAGATCATTGGTGGCCATCTTAAAAAGGCTGGGTACCACACGTACTCTGGATACTCTTTCATACTCTTTTCACTTAGCAGTATGTCCTGGAAAGCATTCCATATCAGCCCTTAAATCTTCCTCATTCTTTTTTATAGATGCAGAGTACTCGAGCGTGTACTATAGTCTATTCAGTCACTCTCCTATGTATTGACATTGGATTATTGCTAATATTTTGCAACCACGTATAGTAGTTTTGCTGCTTTTTTTTTGAAGAAGTGAATGAAATTTTATCACTTTTTAATAGAAGAAATATAAGTTTTATTGGTTTGACTTGTTCAGCAAATTTTATTACATTCCCTGTATGTTCTTGGCACTGTTCTAGTTCTCAGTTGTACAGTGCTGGGCAAAATACCAGCACTGTATCACCACTACTTTCAAAATTCTTACAGACATAGACGGGAAAGATGAATCTTAAATAATCACACAAATAAATATATAACTGAGTTATGATAAAGGCTGTGAACATGTTTCGTGTCATGAGGCATATTAGTTCTGTGCTATGGATAATTAGAAAAGTCAGGGGACAGAGAAAATTAAAAAGGCGAGGCAGAATAATTTTCCACATTTGCTAAACTATTCTAAGCTAGAAGTCTAATTCATTCGTATATACTGCTGATAACTTTTCCTCTCCTTCCCAAATAAAATTCACTATAAAGTGTTCAGTTCTAAAATTATGTCAAAGGAGAAGATGCTCATTTCTTTCTCTATAACAGTGGTTTTCAACTGGAGGTGGTTTTGCCCCCCAAGCCACATTTGAGACACTTTGGATTGTCATGACTGTGGTGAGTCATGACCTGTAATGGGTTTCTACCCATTAGAGATAGGGATTGGGATGTTGTTAAACTCCCTGCAGCACCCCAGCCAACCTCCACCTCCCCCAGCCCGTGCAGCCGCGCGCACGCCCGCGCACACACGCACGCACGCACACACGCGCGCACACACAGGATTATCTGTTCCAAAGGTCAGTAGTACTGATGTTGAGAAACCCTACTCTAGAAAGTATGAAAGTGTATAGAAAATGTTTAAAGTTAATTTCTTCTTTTTTCCCAAGGATCTTTCTAGAGTTTATACAACTCTGGAATAAGTAGAAAAAACTAGAATTCAACATTATGCCTGTCTGTAATTCCAAAGCATGTGCTTGCCCTACTAAACCATGGTACGGATTAGCTGAAGTTAGGCTGAGGGCGAGATTGGATTGCAAGTCAAAGGTTCCTCACTGTTAATTTGGAAATGGACTTTCTCATGAATGGCCTAAACCTTTGAGAAGTCTCTTCTGATTCCAACTGTGTGCAACTAGTCATGCCCATCAGTTTCCTTATCTGTAAAATAAGGGACTTAGATCATACAGATTATAAGTCTTTTCATACCTTTTGGGCATTAAAATCTTTTAATTCAAATTTGTTTTATAAATTCATATAATTCTGGTATTTCCGCATAACCTAGAATATTACTAGGAATATGAAATGTTCATATTTGACACTGTAAAATATTTATCTTTGTGGAAATTAATTCTGTGAGAATGATTCCTATTAGGTCATGAGGATCAAAAGAGATGTGTCTAAAAGCAATAAAGTGCTAAAAAATGAAACCCTGTGATCTTGATTGTTACTGTTTTTAGCATCTTGTAAGTGAGCCAGTTTTACACGTGGTATTATGTACATAATAATTTAGGTCTCCTAAAATAAAACTGGAACATTTATAAAGTTTTTTCATTCTTATTAGATGAGTGATTGGGCAGAGGCATTTAAGTACTCATTGCAATTTTATTTATTAAATGTAACTATTATTTTTTAATTAAAAGACATTTGGCAAGGTGACATAAGAACATGCTACAGAAAGGTACACACTGAAAAGTTCCCTCCCACTCTTGTTTCCAATTCGGTCATTTCCTAACTTCTGCCCCCAAAGGTAACCATTATTACTAGTTTCTTGTGTAAATGTCTAGACTTTGTTTCTGTATATATAAGTAAAAATGAATGTGTGTGTATTTTATTTCCCTGTCCACTTTTTTCCTCTGTTAGTGAAGCTTTTATTTGATCTTAGGTAAATCTACTGTTACATTGGCAACAGTCCAGTTATCATTCTAAGGTTATTAAAAATTGTTTTTAATTTTGTTTTGTTTCAGTAGTACATTTACATCATTCAAACACCAAAAATAATGACAAGAGGATATAGTGAAAGACTTCCATCTCTGTTCTTGTTTGCCAAATTCCACCCCCCTAAGAAGTAACCACTGTTTTCTGTTGTTGTGTGTTTTTAGTATGTTTTAGTTTTTTATTTCTGATGGACTACGATTCCTAAGCCTGGAGACAAGGTGGCAGCTCCTATGAAGGATTTATAGTTGAGTGTAACATTACCCCTCCAAATTTTAAACAACTTATTTTGCTAATACAGGAAATTTCTTTCTTTCTTTCCAGTTGCAGGAAGCCAAACAAATGGAAAAAGAAAGGCATCGACAGCATCATCATCTGTTGCAGTCTCCAGTAAGCCATCATGAGCCTGAATCACCTCAACTTAGATATTTGCCGCCTCAGACTGTTGATCATATATCCCAGGAGCATGAAGGGGACCTTGATCCCCATTCACATGATGTGGATAAAAGCCTTCAGGATGATACAGAACCTGAAAATGGATCTGATACTTCCAGTGCAGAAAATGAACAAACTGAAGCTGATCAGGCAGCTGCAGCCGAAAGTAATCTTTCTGAGAAGGGGTTGCAGGGGTTGGGAGGTGTGTGTTGGGGGAAGAATGTAGGAGGGCATTTTTGGTAAAGAAACGTGGAAAGGGTGATATGACTTAATGGGTATCAGGCACGTTGTGGTAATTGTGGACTTTGTCCATCCTAGGTGATAAAATTTTCTTAAAATTAGTTCATAGCAAACCGGAGACCTATTTATTTAGTAAAGTTTTCTGGAATGTGCCTGAAAATTTTAGGAAATCACTATAAGTTCACAAAATACTATTGTCAAAAAAAAAGGACTGAAATTAAATATGAAAAGACATCTTTTGAATAACCACCTAGCATAGAAAAATATTTTATTTATTTTTATATCCTGATGTGTAATAATCGATAAGATTTAGATATTTTCTGACAGTGTTTCTTTCTAAGTAAATTTATTTATAAGAAAAGGTTACAAGATTACAAAAATTAAATTGCATTTATTTATTTTACAAATGTGTTGCTCTAAAAATAATCACGTGCAGTCATTTTTTCCCCAAACGTTATTCTCAGCTTTAACTGTTCTTCTGTAAAACTGCCAGGAAACGACTTTCTTCCCTTTGTTCCTCCTTAGCTTGGTGTCAAAAAATGATGAAAATTCTGTTGCCTTTCCAGTGTGGTTTTGTAGAACTAAGATGGTTAGGGCTTAGTTACAATTCATCTGAAGTCTGTGTTTTTACTTTACTTTGAGGAAAGACTTCTATAGTATATTTTCAGCTCTTGATTTTTTTTTTAACCACATCTTTTCCATAACATAACAGTGGTATGAACATCAGCAGTGTCATGAATAGGTGCCTTTTTACTCTTTTTAAGAGAACTTTATTTAGCATTTACTTTAAAAGGGACAGTTTTGATAAACCAAGCATTTCTAGTACTCAAGTTAATAATGAATCCATACTGCCTATATGATTTACATTTTTCTAGCCGGCCCTTGCTAAAATTTCCCCTACTTTCACTGTAAGCTTATAAAGGAGCTGTTCAAAGAGCTAATCTATAATAAGGCTGGAACTTTATTTATTCCTCCATTTCTTCATCCATGCGTTCAGCAAATATTGATTTAGCATACGGTGTCCCAGGCACTGTGCTAGGACTTGGGGTTAAAAAAGCTGATGAAGATGTAGCCATTGCTCTTAGGGTGCTCATGGTCTGCCTGGAAGGTCAGGCATGTATAAATGAGGTGTAATGTGATAAATATCCTGCAAGTGGCATGCATAAGATAGTTCTGCTGAGGAGAGTTAGGAAGTACTTTTGTAGAGGAAGTGATGCTTTAGCTGAATCTTGTTTGGATAAGGGTAGGAATTGCCTAGCTAGAAAATTTAGGGAGTTTTCTAACAGAAGAAACAACATAGGCCGAGACCCAAGGGGTGGAAGCATCTACTGTGTAGTAGGTACCACTGTAAGTACCTTTTAGGATACAGCACTATAAATAAGGCATAATCCCTGTGGCATAGTCGTGATTATTTTTAAAGGTGTTTTTCTCCCGACAGCTGATATGAATGAAAATTTTGCCTGTGAGCCGTTGGTTGAGAGTGCATGGTCTGGAATTATATTATCTGCTTTGAATCACACCTCTGTCACTTACTGGCTGTGTGACTTTGGGCATAAAAGTTAACTTCTATAATCATTTCGCATGTGTAATAAGTATTATTCACTGCTACTCTAATCTATTTGTCAGATAATTTATAAGAGAATTGACTCTTGATTTGCTAATCATTTTGTGCACATTTTAGTGACTGTATATTTAGTTATGTTGAAACTGTTAATTTTTAGACTCTTGGTAGCTTTAGCCAACTAGAGTGCAGAAATACAAAATTTAAGAAAGATGGAAAGATTGTATGTCAAGACATTTATATGTTTTTACTCCACAGAAGAATCTAAATGCTGTTGTATTTGAATTTTTTATAAAATAGTTACTGATTTGACATGCTTATTTATCACATTTCTCCTGTGACATTCAGTATTTTGTAGAATGCAGCAAACAGTAGATTAGGAGCAGTGAACAATAGGGAGGACAGACTTCTGGAAGTCAGAGTTTTAAGTAGTGGTCCTTTATAGTAGTGTGAGTTGGGGGGGGGGTGTAGACAGTAGCACCATAAGCTCACATGCAGTCTGAGGCCATTTGCTGTAGGGCAGTGGCTCCCAGAACAGGGACCCAGATCCCAAAGCATCATAAAGTGCTAATTGAGCCTTCCCGAGATATTTTCAGCATTTCAGAAAATCCCGGGGAAACCGTATTTTTATCTGCAATAGTCGCTACAAACTAACTGGGAATATCAAGTTTTATTAGTTTCTTGTGTGTTCAGAAGTTCTGATTGGTAGTTATATCTGGTTTTGATTAATGTTAAATTGAGAGATGAATTCTTTTTTACTTACTAAATTTAGTTTTACATTGGATATGTGGAGTGTGTTGGGGAAAAAATAGTGAGGAAGAGCTCAGATAGCCCTGTCTCTGGTTCTTCAAGGACCTCATTATATTAGAGCACAATGATGAGCTTGTTATTACTGGTGAGCCTAATTAATCAAAACAAGCTTTAATTACGTTTAGTATTATTTGATAAGTGTGGGACATGTTAGAAATGTTTCATTCAGAATACTTTTAAAAGTTTTGGTTCTTAAATGAATAATCTAGAAAACTCATTTAAGTTGAATAGTCATTTAATAGCTTGTCAAACGAATCATTGTTGAAATTGACTTGAAATGATAAAATATTTTAAAATATGGTTTGGTTAAAAGTTTTGAAGATTTAACATGTAATTGCTTCTAGTTTCATATATCTGTTTTTTTTCTTTTATTCTTAATTTCTTAGATTTTTTTCATTATACATGTTTAGTAAAAGTTTCCAAAAACCTAAAATACTGTTTTCTTGAATTTTTCTTTTCTAAAGCATTATCTAAAAATGATGTATTATATGATGGAGAAAACCATGACTGTGAGGAAAAGCCACGAGACATCGTGCAGAGCATTGTAGAAGAAATGGTGAACGTCATCGTTGGAGGTAGAGTATTTGACTTGAAATTAGTTTATTCTGTCTTATGTTATTTCATGTGACTGTGGGGACTGTTTTATAATGTGCAAAACAAAAAAGGCAAAAATTGTGTGTAGAAAAAACATTTAAATCTCTTTGGTTATAGATGAGTACTTCCTTTTTCTCTAGTTTCAGTTATAATCTGTTTATAAAAACCCACTGTTCCCCACCCCATTAAAAAAAAGGTTGATTACCATTTCATTTTTTGTTTTTATGTTTGCTGGGAGAAGGGCAAGGGTATATTTTCCATCCTCCTAAATGTGTTAAACTTTATAAACTAGAAAATGTTTAAATTGATTTGGTTTTTAGTGTTTTGTATCTTTGGAAAAACCGTGATTTCTTATACCTTTATTATCATGACCCAAGTCATAGCTGATACAGGGGCAGGTCCTAGCATATGGATTGTATTACGAAAATTTTTTAAAGTTTGTTAGGAGTTTCACTCACACTTCTTGTGAACAATATTATTATAGATAGGATTAGATTTGAGACCAATCCACTGAAGCTTATTTAATTCATGGTATCTTGCACAGGACTAAGCATAGTACCTTGCTACATGTACTTCTAGAAATATGATTAAATGTACAGTGTGGCTCTTGAATGAGAATAGTACTATTTCAGCCATGCCTGATTTCCATTTATAACGTCATTTCTAAGAATATATTTCCTTCTTTAGTACAACACTAGAAGCAAGTATTCATCTGATTGCATTCTTAATTTTTCATTCATCTTTTCATTCAGCGAATACTTATGAAGCACATACAATTGTATGGCACTGTAAGGAGACACAAAAGTTTATCTGAAATAGACCATGCTCTGGAGGAAACGGGTTCTGGAGTATAGGAATGTAAGATAAGTGCCATTAGAAAGAAATAGCTAAAATCCCATTAAAATTCAAAAAAAAGAATGGGTATTTCTAGCTAAAATTATCCAGGAGGGCCTCATGTAGGAGGTGACACTTGAACTTAGACTGTATAGATATTCACGCAGGTATAGGGAGTGGTGTTTGATGTATGGGAAACTGTTAGCTAAAGTCTAGAGAGAATGATTTGGGAATTGGCAGGTGGTGATTTGGCTGAAGTGTAGAGTATGTGGTGTCATATGGTAGAAAATAAGTTTGAAGAAGTAGTTTGGAGCCAACCAATGGATGGTTATAAATTCCAGCTTTAGGATTTTGGACTTCGTTCTAAGAGAGAATAAATTACCATTGAAGATTTTAGAACTAAGAGATGAAGTAATCAGAATAATGTTTTAAGAAGCTAAGTAGGGAAATATGAAGTCCAGTAAAAGACCAGTGCAGTAATCTAAACCTAAATAGGACAGTAACAGTGGAAATAGAGAGGAAGAAGTGAATGAGAAGTGAGATAATGGAAGTTGAATCAAGAAGAGTTTGCAGCTGATTGAAATCTAGGTGAAAGAGAGAATAAAAACTGTGTCAAAAGTCCCCAAGGTTACCTCAAGATTTGGTGATTCACTAGAAGGACTCATCATATAGTTACACTCACCACTGTGATGTGGTGAGTCAAGGTACAAGGCAAAATCATCAAAGGGAAAAGGCATATGGGGCAAAGTCTGGAGGAAATCAGGTGCACACTTCCAGGATTCCTCTCCCAGTGAAGTCACATGGAAAACTCTTAATTCCTCAAGCATTGAATTGTGAAGTGTTGTCTACCAGGGCAGCTCCTTAGAGACTGCGTGCCCAAAGTTTTTTTGGGGAGCCGGTCGTATAGGCACTCTCTATCTGTATATACCAAAATTCCAGATTCCCAGAGGGAAAGCTGGTGTTCCAGCATAAGCCACATTATTTGTACAAACTTTTGAGGCACAGTGAGCCACTTTTATTAGTTCTGGGAAGAGTGAGAATCCTCCCAAAGTGTAAGTTCCAAGGTTCCAGCCAAGAGCCAACCTTGCAAGCAGGCCTTTTAAGGATAGGCAGTCTCAGGCATGCTATGCTAGCTCTTTTCTGCACAGGCAGTCTCCCAGTTTTTGAGCCTAAATGGGTAAGTGGGTGGTAGTACTATTGGTAGAATTATTGGAGTAGATGTTGGTGTGGGAAAAAAGGTACTAATTTTTATTTTGACATTGCATTTGACCTTCAGGTGTGCCATTCATGTGGAAATGTTTATGAAATATATAATGGAAATATAGAACTCTGGCCTAAGAGATATCAAGGCAGGTGTTATAGGTGGGAGTCATTCTGTTAAAATTAGTGCTCGAAGTAGATTACCAAATGGGAAAGTGTAGAGGCTAAAGAAGAGAGCATGGTCTTGGGGAATATGAATTTTTCAAAAAACCATAAACTTATAATAAGGGAAGAAATAAAGTATTAGGTACCCACACATTCTCTTAAAATTTTATAATGTATATTAAGGGTTGGAAAATAATGTTCCATGAACCAAATTTGGCCCCCTACCTATTTTTGTAAATAAAGTTTTATTGGAACACAGCCATGCTTATTTGTTTATGTATTGCTTATAGTGGCTGCCTTTGCACTACAAAAGTAAAGTTGAGTAGTGGCAACAAAGATAATATGGCCAGCAAAGCCTAAAATGTCTACTGTCTGGTCCTTTGCCAGTCTCTAATACATATGAATACAGAGTGTGAAGTGAAAGTTCTTTCATTTTTCTGCTTTTTACTTAGAAAACTTTCAAACCTAGAGAATAGTTGAAGGAACAGTACAGTGAAAACTGTAGGTCCTTTTCTAGATCACTAATTATTAACAGTTTTGCTACATTTGTTTTACTTCTCTTCAAGTAGACCTGTGTGTGTGTTTTGTCTTTGCTGAACCATTTGAAAGTTGGCTATATACAACATGACGCTTTACCCCTAAAATAACTCAGCATATATCTTCTAAGAATAAGGGCATTCTCATACATAACCACAATTCCATTTTCACACCTAAGAAAAATAACACTCTTTTAAGAATATCTAATATAAATACACTTTAAAGTGTTCCTAGTTGTCCCCAAATGTGTTTCTTTTATCCTTTTTTTTCCTTTTTTTAGTCCAAGACCCATTCTAGGTACACTTGCTCCATTTGATTATGTCTCTTTGGTCTCATTAGTTGAGAACAAGTCCTCTTGCCTTTTTTTCCATCTTTCATAACATTTACTTTTATTTTTAAGAGTATAATATTGTCTTGTAGAATGTTGCACAGTTTGAATTGATCTGATGGTTTCCTTATTTTGATTTAGAGTAAACATATTTGGCGAAAATACTGCATAGGTAATGTTGGTATTCCTTATTACATCATATAAATTGGTGCATAATTAAGTTACCCCCTGTTGGTGATAATGTTTGATCACCTGGTTGAAGATGACCACCAGCTCTCTTCATTGTAAGGGAACATTTTCCCCTTTATAATTAATAAGTAATCTGTGAGTGATACTTTGAGATCATATCAAGATCCATTCACTTACTGGTTATAAAATCCCTTGATGATCCTTAGATATTACATGGATTGCAATATAGTGATTTCGTAATTCTAATATTAATTAACATTTTTATATGTAGAAGAGCACCTCCCTTTATTCAGTGTGTTATAATCCTTTACCGTCATCATTTTTTGTTCCGGATCTGGCCAGTGGGAGTCCCTTCAAGCCAGCCCCTGTGTCCTTTTGATGTGATTGCATTAGTCTTTGAGCATTTCCTTGTTTTCTGGAACAGTAAGATGTTCTAGGTTCACCTTCAGCTTTCCCTTGTCCCAGCCCTGGAATCAACAAGTTCTTTAGGAGTCATTCTTTTTAGTGGGCAATTGTATTTAGAGACCAAGGCCTAGGTACTAGGTATGCTCATTGCTACTGAGGTGTTATTACTTTTAGTCTTTTCCAGTGAACAGAAACAGGAGATATACAATCACAAGAGCATATTATTAGTTCCAATTCACATCCAGCACCACAAGGTTTCTCTTCATCTTCCTGCATTTCATACTTGTGTCTCTTTTTCCACAGTGAAAACCTAAATTTGCAGAAACAGTGTGCCATTACCAAGAACAAGCTGATTAATTAAAGTTCAGATTTCTTTGCAATCATATGTGTCCTTAGAATATATCTTACTAAGGATGAAGAGAGTACTGTGTTCAGAAGTTACTTGTATTAACTATTTTATTGATTTAACTTTTTAAATTGAAGAACATTTACATGATTCAAAATAAAAATTATATAAAATATTTACTCAGAGAACTCTTCCTTCCATTTCTTCCCTTGCTGACCTGCCTTATAGGTAACCACTTTCATAAGCTTGTAGTTTATAACAGCGGTCCCCAACCTTTTTGGCACCAGGGACCGGTTTCGTAGAAGACAATTTTTCCACGGACCGGGACAGGGGGATGGTTTCGGATGATTCAAGCGCATTACATTTATTGCACACTTTATTTCTATTATTATTATTATTATTATTATTTTATTGATTGATTGCTGCATTGGGTCTTCGTTGCTGTGCGCGGGCTTTCTCTAGTTGTGGCGAGCGGGGGCTACTCTTCGTTGCGGTGCACGGGCTTCTCATCGTGGTGGCTTCTCTTGTTGCAGAGCACAGACTCTAGGCGCACAGGCTTCAGTAGTTGTGGCCCATGGGCTCAGTAATTGTGGCTCACGGGCTCTAGAGCACAGGCTCAGTAGTTGTGGTACACGGGCTTAGTTGCTCCGCGGCATGTGGGATCTTCCTGGACCAGGGCTCGAACCTGTGTCCCCTGCATTGGCAGGAGGACTCGCAACGACTGCACCACCAGGGGAGTCCTATTTCTATTATTATTACGTTGTAATATATAATGAAATAATTATACAACTCGCCATATTGCAGAGTCAGTGGGAGCCCTGAGCTTGTTCTCACTTGCCACTCACTGATAGGGTTTTGATATGAGTTTGTAAGCAATTAATTTATTATGGTCTCTGTGCAGTCAAACCTCTCTGCTAATGATAATCTATTTGCAGCTGCTCCCCAGCACTAGCATCACTGCCTCAGCTCCACGTCAGATCATCAGGCATTAGATTCTCATAAGGAGCTTGCAACCTAGATCTCTCACACGCGCAGTTCACAGTAGGGTTCGTGCTCCCATGAGAATCTAATGCTGCCGCTGATCTGACAGGAGGCAGAGGTCAGGCAGTAATGCGAGCAGTGGGGAGCGACTGTAAATACAGATGAAGCTTCGCTCGCTCACCCACCACTCACTTCGTGCTGTGTAGCCCAGGGTGTTGGGGGGGGGTGGTTGGGGACCCCTGGTTTATAATGTGTGTGTGTGTGTGTGTGTGTGTGTGTGTTTCCCAGAGAAGTAAGCAAATACTTATGATTATTTCTCTTTCTTTTTGATAGAACACTGTATATCTTCTGTTTCTTCCCCTTTTTTCACCTAATGTATACTAGAAATCCCTCTATTTCAGTTGATAGAGATTTCTCTTATTCTTTTTTCTTTTGGCTCTCTGCATAATACTCTATTATGTGGGTATATGTTTATTCAGCCAGTCCCCTGCTGACAGGAACTTTGGTTGTTTCCAGTATTTTGCTATTACAAATAAAGCTGCAGTGAATAACCATGTATATCTGTATTCATATTTGTGGAGATTGATCCTCTGGGCAAATTCAAAGAGGTAAGATTACTAGGTCAAGTGGTAAATGAATGTGAAGGTATGTTAGCTTTTGCTGAATTTCTCTTCGTAGGTGTTGTATTGTTTTGCACTCTTAACTTGCAACATACAAGAGTGCCTTTTTCTCCAAGCTGCCAGTGGAGTTTAAGGTTTTGAATTTTTGCCAACGTGATAGGTGAGAATTGTATCTTACTTTGGTTTTAATTTGCATTTCTCCACGAGTGAAATTAAATATCTTGTTTTGTTTGAGGGCCATTGTATATCTTTTTTAGGGAGTCATCTATTCATGTCTTTTGTTCATTCTATCAGGTTTTTATCCTTTTTCCCCCATAATTTCAAAGAATCCTTTATATATTAGGATTCTGTGATATATTTTACAAATATTTTCTCAGTTCCTTATTTGCCCAAGTCTTCTGACCTTGATATGATGTTTTTTGCTCTTTAAAAAGTTTTTTTAATTATATTTTTCATGCATGTCTGCATTCATATATTTAAATATAAATGGGAACATACTGTACTTACTGTTTTATAATCTACTGTTGTCACATACTAAATTATCGTTTTCCTTTCATGTCATATTGTACTTAATTATATTGGTGGTCCATAATTTATTTAAATAATCTCCTATTAATACTAGCATTTAGGTTATTTACTAGTTTTTGCTTTGCATGGCTCTCATGGAGCATTCATTTTATAGATATCATTTTGCACTTTTCTTTAGGGTAAGAAATACTTGACCAAGATGTATGAACATTTAAGATTTATATACAGTACTTTGTTTAACATCCCTTTAATAGATGGAGTATATCTTATTGTTTTAATTTACGTTTCTTTGATTATTTGCATGGTAAAAACATAGGAAGCAATCATTATTTTTGTAGGTCAAATACTGGCAATTTCATGTGGTGCAGCTGAGTGTCTATGGGCTATTTATACTTTTCTGAATTGCCTATTCCTATCTTTTGCCCATTTTTCCATTCAGTTTTTTGGGTTTTTGTTCTTTTTTTTTGTTTTTCATCTTTATTGGAGTATAATTGCTTTACAGTGTTGTGTTAGTTTCTGCTGTACAACAAATTGAGTCAGCTGTATGTATACATATATCTCCATATCCCCTCCCTCTTGATGGGTTTTTGTTCCTTAATTCAAGATTTCTTCATCTTAAGAAATTAACCCTTGTTCATTGTATTGTAAATATTTTCTCCCCAGTCAGTCTTTGTTTTGTTTACCTTTGCTTCTATTGTTACTGTTCTCAGCAGGTATTTGACCATACCCAAAAAAATGTAACAAATAAAGCCTTTTTCTTTGTGATTCTGTTTTTGTCTTGCTTAGAATGGATTTTACCACCCTAAGATTATAAAAATATTCTACCATGTTTTTCTAATACTTTTGTTTTCATTTTTTTAATTTAAATTTTTAATTCATCTGAAATTTATTTTTCTGTTTGGTATGAGATTAGATAGCTAGTTATAACCTAGAATAATACTTCCTTTCCTAATTAATTTGAAATCCCAGTTTTATCCAAAATGGTTCTGTTGGAGTTTTCTGTACAGTTACAGTGAGCTGTTTATTCTTTTTTTTTTTTTTTTAATAAATTTATTTATTTATTTATTTTTGGCTATGTTGGGTCTTCGTTTCTGTGCGAGGGCTTTCTCTACTTGCGGCGAGCGGGGGCCACACTTCATCGCGGTGCGCGGGCCTCTCACTGTCGCAGCCTCTCTTGTTGCGGAGTACAGGCTTCAGACCCGCAGGCTCAGTAGTTGTGGCTCACGGGCCCAGTTGCTCCGCAGCATGTGGGATCTTCCCAGACCAGGGCTCGAACCCGTGTCCCCTGCATTGGCAGGCAGATTCTCAACCACTGCGTCACCAGGGAAGCCCCGAGCTGTTTATTCTTATCCAGGGTTGAATTGTTTAAAATATTTTAACTTTATTGTATATGTTGATCTTTATAGTGCAAGTCCCTCCCCATCAGTTTTTTATACATTTTATTAAATGTATACACAAAGTTTAGAACCAGTTCATTAAGTTCAAAAAGTAAGTTTAGTAATTGTTTCTAAATGTTTTTCATTTGGTTATCTTGGGTTTTCTAGGTGAGTAATGGTATTTTATCTTTGTTTCTTCCTTTATAATATTTACACTTCATTTTTGTTCTCTCGGTTTTGTTATATAACATTAGTTTGAACCTCAAGAAAATGTTGAGTAGGGTTAATGGTGGCAAGAATCCTCATTTGTTTTTAACATTATTGCTATATTTCACGCATAAGTTTGATGATTGCTTTGATGATTGCTTTTGTGTTTTGGAGGATACTTTTTATCAAGTTTAGTAAGTTTTCTGTATTTCTAGTTTATTAAAAGATACTCTTTATCTTTTTGTGTGTGTGCCTGGGTGTAATTTTACTTTTGTTTTTTAAATCAGGGCTAGCTGTTGAATTCTTTTCATAACTTTTCATCATTCTAGTGATTTTTCTATTATGTTTTTAGCTATTAATTCTCCTCTTTCTTTCCATTCTTCCTTTCCACATCGCACACGATATACAGTTGTTGAGTATTTTTCATCCTATCCTTTATTGCTCTTGACAGTCTTTCCTAATTTCCATCGTTTTGTCTTATGATTCTACATTCAGAGAAAATGTTACAAGGGGCTTTCCAATACTTTATTCATTAATGTCCATTATACTGCTTTTCCCAGTGTATGTTTTTTATTTCAGTAATTTTGTTTTTGTCTCCAAGAACCCCTATTTTTTCTTGAGCTCCTTTTTTTCATAGTGCTTTGCGCTTATTTATTGATGCAGTATTCTTTCACACATCTCTGGGAGTACTAATTAAAATTGTTCCAGCTGTAAAATGTTTCACCAGGAAACCATTTGCTCAGATTGCTGACCTTTGTCCTTACTTTTGAGCATAGACTTTACATTTCTGTCTATTTAAAGAATAGAAAGACCAGATTTGATCAGTATATAAAGAGCTTTCTCAGTAATTCCGTGCACTGCTTTTCCATTTCACATGAGGCTTTCCTCTCCAGAGTCTGCCAGGTAACTGCCGTCCAAAGGCAGACCTTATTTCCCAGCTGAGAACTTAACTAAAAGAAGCAGATGCCTCCCTTGAGCAGAGGGTGATCCTGGTGGTCCTTGGGCTGTGTTGCACGCACGCACTGAAGCCATGTGAAGCTTGGGATAAATGCTGTTTCAACATTTTATATATTCTAGCCTCAGGGTCAGGAGTGGGGCGGGCGTTCTTCAAACTTGTTGGTTTGTTCCCATTCTCCCAGCCTTTGCCAGGAAATCTTAGGCTGCCTTCATTCAGTTAGGGCTTTATTTAGCATTAGTTAAGTAGAAACAGGTGGTTAGAGTGGAAGCCTAGAACTTTAGATTTCACTGCTGTACTAGCTTGTTCAGTGTTTATTGCAGCACTGTCTCTTCTCCCTTAGCTGGGATACTGCTGTCTCCCCTCCTGCCCTACTTCTTAGGTTAAGAGACCTACCAAGCAAATCCTCCACTTTAATTAACAGGCTGAGCTCAAATACATTCTAGATGATTGTGGCTGCTGACAGCTCTGTTGGTAGACATTGGCCTGGTTTCCCAAGCTCTCTTCCCTCCTACCACATAGCCCTTGGCATTCTATCTAGGCTTTGGAGTATATTGGAACCCACATGGTACAATTCAACCACTTCTCAGGTAGCTCTGTCCTTTGCATGTGTTCAGTCACAGGCATGTGAACATTATTGGCTTTTCCCTTCTTCCTCCATCCGAACCTTTTGTTGTTGTTGTTGTTGTTGTTGTTGTTGTTCGTGCTGCGTGGCTTATGGGATCTTAGTTCTCCAACCAGGGATTGAACCCAGGCCATGGCAGTGAAAGCACCGAGTCCTAACCACTGGACTGCCAGGGAATTCCCATGAACTTATCTTAATTTTTAGAAATTCCTTCAAGATTTTGGTCTATTGATTATATCCTCCTTAGTTTTCCAGTGCTACTAAAGACTATTTCTCTTGTTTATATTTTTTCCCTAGTAATTTCAGTGGGATTTGTGAAAGGAGAAGGTAAATTAGTGGGCTCAACTCACCACCTTGTAAACAGAAGTCTGCACTTATGTTTAGGGGACAATTAGAGGGAGAATAAGAGGAAAAAAACATAGAGAATAATAATATCTAACTCTTAAGTACTTTCTTTGTATCCCCAATGATTTTATGTGCTTTACTTGTGTTTACTCACTTAATCCTCCCCAAACTCTGGGATGTTTAGGTACTGTTACGATTCCCTTTTTTACAAATGAGAAAATTGAGGCACTGAGAGATTAAGCTAACCTGTAAGAAGTGGTAAAGTGAAGACTCCAACCCAAAGATGTCTGGCTTCAAAGCCTGAAAATAAAATAAGAGAATGTTTTCAATTCGTTTGAGAAATTTCCTAAGAAGGAAAGTATTATCAATGAATATTAATTATTTCTTTAGAAATTTGATTTAGAAAAGAAAAATGGACAGTAGCTGATGTGTGGCAGGAGTTGAAGGAAGGTTGTGTCTTTAGAGTGAGAGGATGTGAGTGTGTTGGTTGAGTATCGGGGAACAGCCAGTCATGCGCACAAATTGAAAATGTAATGTTTCAAGAAAATATCCAGGGGAGAAGGACACTGCCGAAGGCAAGAAGAGATGGATTTGAGGGTGAATGAATGATTCACCTTAGAAATGGGAAGGACTATTTTTTCCCTGAAACGAGAGGGAAGAAAAAGATGATTGTTGGTGTTAAGGAACTTTATGGTAGGTGAGGAAGAGTAAGGACGCCTATGTTAAATTATCTGCTTAGCTTAAGTAGAAGGTGGAAGTTGTTTATTAAGGGAAGGGGGAGGAGGGGCAGTGGAAAGAGGTGTAATTGGGTACAGAGAAAAAGGTTGGGAATAAGTGCTTTGGGGAACAATCATCAGTTTCTGATAATCATTATTAAATTTTTGTGACTTCTTCCAGAGAGTTCTTTACATATATATAAGCATTCTTTACATATATATAGAAAGCTGTAATAGTATTTAGTGTGTCAGACATTAGCGTATTACCAGGTACACTCCTTTCATTACTCAAATCAGTTAAAAAATTGGGCACATGTTATCAGTTATCAGCAAAATTAATAATAGCTACTACCCCTTATTGAGAACCAATTGTGTTCTTTATGTACTGTGCATGTGTGTGTGTTTTGGTGATTCCTCATAGACATTATTATCTTTGCTCCTTATGAAGAAGGTGAAATAACTTCTCCAGTTAAATGGTAGAGACATGATTGAAACAGCAGGGGTCTTTCATATTCCAAAATCTGTGCTCCTTCTAGTACATTGTATTTCCCTCATGCTAGCCTGTAATTTCTTTTACTTGGCAGCATGAAAGGAGCAGTTTCCTGCCAGATAGCTACTGAGTTATGGCCACAGACATGTATGTGTTCCTTTTTCTTTTTTTAGTTCATATTCTTTTCCATTATGGTTTATTACAGGATATTGAATATAGTTCCCTGTGCTTTACAGTAGGACCTTGTTGTTTATCCATTCTAGATATAATAGTTCACATCTACTAATCCCAAACTCCCAATCCCTTCCTCCCCCTTTCTCCCATCTCCTTGACAACCATAGTTTGTCCTCTATGTCTGTGAGTCTGTTTCTGTTTCATAGATAAGTTCATTTGTGTCATGTTTTAGATTCCACATACAAGTGATATCATGTGGTATTTTTCTCTTTCTGACTGACTTCATTTAGTATGATAATCTCTAGTTCTATCCATGTTGCTTCAAATTTCATTTTTTGTTATGACTGAGTAGTATTCCATTTTTGGAATGTTTTTATATGTGTATATCAATCACATCTTCTTTATCCATTCATCTGTCTATTGACATTTAGATTGTTTCCATATCTTGGCTACTGTAAATAGTGCTGCTATGAAGTTTTCTTTTTTAAAGTAACATACATTACACCTAGAGTAGTTCTGAAACTTGGTATTGTTTGCATTGTCTATGTTTGTTCTACTAGAAGTCATTTATTTCTGCGTATATTAATCACAAGTAAGATTACTCAGAGTGACATACTGAAGAATATTCACAGCCATTATTTCCATAGTTGTGTTCCAAAGAATATATGTTATTAGAGGTATTAGTAGGTATTCTAAAAAGGGGGTTGGGGTCTCGTGGTAAAATAAATTTTGGAAACACTGCGTATTGTATATCCCCTTTGGAGAACTCAATGCATATTAGCAAATTAAAGGCTATGATAAAGATACCTATTTTCCATCATTTTCCAAACTTATTTGAAAATGGAATTTTTTGGAAGAATTTCTTTTAATATCTTAAGGCATTAGCATTCATTAGGACTCAGTTTAGTAAATGCTAATATAGACTAAAAGTAAGCTTCTGTTTTGGCACATTCTGTTAGCCTTTCATCAGCTGAGTGTGTTCCAGTGCCAGAGCTACTTAAGGATCATGTTTGGATGTGTTCCAAATGCATACTTACTAGTCAGTATGCTAACCTTTAAGTGGTGCCAATACATCTTACTTCACATTGCTTTTCTGCCACTGTTTCATTTTAAATAGTCTATGCTTTTTCAGTGCACTTCAGTTAAGTTAAATATGTTTGCATGTTTTTTCTTCTTACCGTTTTAGATATGGGAGAAAGGACTACCATAAATGCAAGTGCAGATGGCAACATTGGAACCATAGAGGATGGTAGTGACAGTGAAAATATTCAAGCAAATGGAATTCCAGGAACACCAATTTCTGTTGCATATACACCGTCCTTACCTGATGACAGATTGTCTGTCTCTTCCAATGATACTCAGGTAGAAATAGAGGAAAAATCCTCTTAATCTTACAAATTGATAGGCTGCTACCAACACCTTGTGGTGAATATATCCAGTTGATAATGCTGGCTGATTTCAGTTTGAGGAAATAAAAAGTTTTTGTTTTTTTTTTCCATTGATATAAATCAGAGCACTTTATTCCCTTAAAATATTGATAGCTATATTTCCAACTCTAAGGTGTGTCTCATATGTGTTCACATCTTTCCTCCTCCCGCATTCAAATTACATTTAACAAGAACATTCTTATCACATATTTATAGGATAATTCTAGTATACTAGGAGGAGAAAGAGCTTCTGGAAATCTAGAGAACTTCATCTTACCTTTGTTCAGGAGTACAATAAAATCCATACTGTGGTAGTGATAGGGTCCTCCTCATCCTTCCTACCCTATATTTTGTGTATTTTTTCCTTATCTTTTTAGATAAGGGAGTCCTACCCTAAATCATTGCCCCATACATAGGGGGAAGTTTTCCTGGACTTGCTGACCTTTATCAGTTAATAACTTTTAAATGTTGCCTTAACAGTCTCCATTGTCTTATGTCTATCTGTGCAGAGTAGATAAAAAATAAAATAGGACAAAAACATAAAACACCCAGTGACAGGTAGTGGAAAGCATAGTTTAGGCCATGGATGAGGTATCTTGTCACAGCGTGATGTGCTAGGTTTTGTTAGTAATAATATAAATGGGTAAATTTTAAGAGTTTGGTGGCAAAGAGGGAATATTTTAAAAGAATGCATTTTTTAAGGTATTTATTGTTGGGGATGGGGGTAGCATGTCACAATAAAGAAAAACAATATGGCAAATTCCTCATCTAGTTTTCCTTCCAGTAGAACCCCACATATAACTGAATCAAATAAAATATATAGAAGGCTGAAATGATTTGCACTGGCAAATGCCTTTATTTACATGGTGTGTTCACTTGTTTAGGAATCTGGAAATTCTTCAGGACCTTCACCTGGTGCTAAGTTTTCCCACATTTTACAAAAGGATGCCTTTCTAGTATTCAGGTCATTGTGTAAACTGTCAATGAAACCACTGTCGGATGGACCACCAGATCCAAAGTAAGTCCTCAGCTGTTCTGCCTGACAAATGCAGCTTTTTAATCTTGAGCCTTACTGTAAGATAGTCTTTGGGTTTTCTTTTCTTTTTGTCTTTTAGGACCTTCAAAAATGTTTTTTGGGGTTATTTTACTTTTTAAAACATGTACTAAAAAACAGTGAGTTTCAAAATTGCTAGAGTAGATACCTTACACTGTCTTCCAAAAGCACACCAACAGCATTATAGAATTGTGCCTGGTGCATAGTAGGTGCTCAAAAAGTATTGAATGATTAAATGAATTATTATTTTAATATTGTACGTAACATTGGAACTAATGTAGCCCTTTACATGTAGCCTCATGCTAGGCTTCTGAAAGCTACTACTTGAAAGGTAATAAAACCTAAGAGAAATAAATCTTAAAAGTCATAATGAAAGATAATAACATATTCATTAAGGTCTGAAAAAATGCCCTAAGATGATAACTTTCTCCCGTGGGGAGCAGGAAATACTTTAACATAGGCGTCACTCGTCTGCTTTCCATCAATTATATTAGTTTAAACGGTAGGTAAGTGCCATTTTTGTAAGTCATAAATTGTCATATAATCTTTCTGTTTAAATGATTCCAGTGCAGTACTTTCTGCTCGAGGTTGAGTTTGGGAGTTATTCAAGAGCCCTGCTCCTCTGATGTTGCAGCATCATGTATTATATAGCATGTCAGTTTTAGGAGAACTTTCTGGAGAAAGTCAGCTTGGAGAGGCCTGAGTGACTTTGAGAAAGGGATATTGAAATAGGGGGAAATTCATTTTTAAAACTCTAGAGCATTTCAGTTTCTAAGTGTCAACTGAGAAGGAAGACTGGAGACAGTTACAATAAAAACTTTAGAAGTTTTGGGAAACCACATTTGTTATACTTTCTACAGTTTTATTTTGTCACATTGCACTGATTCAGTGAGAAACATCTTTTAGGCCCAGAAGCCTGAAACTCTTATCTTTTTAGGCCCAAATCCTGAGAGTCAGAAATATTTTGAAAATACAAACGCTACAGAAGAAGGATTAAGGTTGTTCGAATTACAATATAAACTTGATTATAGCCTATATATTTTATACGAATATATTTGAAATTTTTTCAGTTTCTTATTTTCATTATGGGGGGGGGGAGTGACAATTTTGACCTATCATTCTGGATTGATGAAGACCTACTTTAAGGAGAAAATAACTTTAGAATTTGGTGCTAGTGCTGAAGGCCATTTTTGCCATGATTTAAAAATGTTGGTGACCTTAAAAGCCTCAGATGTTTAGTTTTCCCAAATCAGACCTTTAGTATTACAAAAGATTATTGTGACGAATAATGTAAATTATCCTCCTACGTAGTGGGCTTAAGTCAGAGATATTAGGAAATTTTGTTTGAACGTAAAGAAGACCTTCTTGACCACCAGTCATTAAATATTGGAATTGAATTCTGAAAGAGATCAAATTTTCCACCCCTAGAAACTGTTCTTTTTCCAGAATATATGGTTTTCTATCTTGAATGATTTTTTTGCCAAAATTAATGATCTTTATATAATTTCCTTTTTGTCTTTGCTTCTCTTTATATTTTGTGGCCTTGCTAAGATGATGATCCAGGAAATGTTCTTTAAGCTTGAATGGTAATTTGAAACTACCCCACGAAAAACTGCAGACCTGTAATTTCCAGCTTCTTTTGCCTGTCAAAAGTATACTTTATTGTGTTATCAGACAATCATTTGATCATCTCTTCATTGATTAATGCCCTATTCATAGTAGATACTTAATGTTGAGATGAGTGCATGAATGAATCCGTTAATTATTTTGAGCACATACTAACGAGGCATTTTGTTAGATGCTGTGGATACAAAGATAAAACATACTTATAAGAAAACCCATGTGTTGGAGAATGATAAGCTGCGGGTTTTAGTTTCTATTGGAACTGAGCAAAAAGGGTGATAAATTTGAGGTAGACTAAGGAAGTAGCAGTAGTGGATAAGCCTTGGAAGGCCTCAACGTGAAGGGGGAATACCTGGCCCACTCCATATTTTCCTATAGCTATTATTCAAAGTCTTACTCCCACTCTCTCTAAATTGATTTATCTAAGGTTTGTTTGTTTGTTTGTTTTGTAATACTGCATTTGCTGCACGTATTAGTTTTCTGTTTCTGTATTCTTAGATTCAGAGGCATAGGCATCTTGGAAACATGACTGTGTATTAATGGTGTTATTGGTTCCAGTTTTATTTCAAAGATGGCAGTATTTTTTGTGATTCCTATTTACCTAAAATTAAATATTCCTTGTTAGAGTTTTAGGTCCTTGAATCACTTGACACTTAAAACCATAAAATTTTTAAGGTGGAAATCAAGAGCAATTAAGTTTACTATGCGGTGTAAATGTGACTGAGTACAATTTGGAATAAAGAAAAGAACCAACTGCTAGAGCATTTAAATGTGTTCTGCATTTGAAAAGTTTGCCTGGGATCAATCTCCTTGGTCTCTTGGGCTTAAAAAACCTGTTTCGATGGTAGAAAAATAGTATTTGTGAAATCTAATCATTAAACTTCTAGATAGTGATCAGAAGTGTGGCACAGTATATTGATCAGAAAAATGCAATTTTCAATTTAAGCTTAAATGTGTTTTTCAGCTTTTCATTATATAAAAATACGTATTTAGAATAAATGGGTAAGCAACCAAGAGGTACAAGTATTCTAAAAGCCTCTTTGTATGTATTTTTTTAAAGAGTTTTCGATGGTTACAGAAAAAGTAAGCTTGAAGCAATGCTTTAGTTTGGTAATGCACCAAAACTTTTTATTAGTGTTTAGGATTTTTGAGTAGTATAACTAGGAAAAAAGTACATTGGAACCTATTTATACTAAATGTGGCCCTTAATCTGAGAAGTTCATGTTGATTTCTAAAAAGTGAAATATACTTGTGAAAGAAAGGAACAAGGCATAAATCTTTAAATTTTTTTTTTCTTGTTCAAAGGAACAGTAGGTTGATGTTAAATATGTGTGAGTGATTGTTTTCTCATTTAAAAAGTTGATGAAATTATGTGGTAGAAGGAGAACATCAGTGGAACTACCCATTATTAGTGGCTAAGCTTATTTATGTACTGTACTTTATTATTTATGTTGTAGAGTTTTCTGTTTCTTTCCATGTAAAGGTTTGTGAAATTATGTGCTACAGGAAATATCTTTGGAACAACTTATTATTACCGTATTGCTAAACTTGTCCATACACTGTGCCTTCTTTTTTCTATTTTAGGTCTCATGAGTTACGATCCAAGATACTTTCATTGCAGTTACTTCTATCCATTCTGCAGAATGCAGGACCTATTTTCAGGACAAATGAGATGTTTATTAATGCTATTAAGCAGTATCTGTGTGTTGCACTCTCAAAAAATGGAGTTTCTTCTGTTCCAGAGGTTTTTGAGCTTTCCCTTTCCATATTTCTTACTTTGTTGTCAAACTTCAAGACGCATCTGAAGATGCAGATTGAGGTATGTTCTGCATTTAAGCATTGTTGCCTATTTCATTTGTTTCATATTAAATCATGTTTTAATACACTGGAAAGTTTTTTAGAATGTGAAATAATATTTGTGTATTATCATGTAACATGTGCCTACAAAGTACTACTAAGCACTAGGTAAGCACTAAGAATGCAAAATCAAATTAAGACATAAGCTCCTGCCTTCAAGGAATGTATAATAAGTAGTTCCATGAATGACTTTAATTGTCTTGAATTAATTTGGTCCTCACAATAATTTAGCCATTGTGTATATCATAGGTAATAGTGAACTTGGTTATCTTAAAAGAAAGCTCTAAATAAATACTTTGTCTACATGGTTTTAAGCCATTTAAGTTTTTGGTACTTCAAAGAGGCGATCAAGAAGAATTATATTTGAGGAGTTATATTTTAGGACATTTGAAATTTTAACTTTCGTATTTTTTTTCCAATATATCTGTTATTGTTATATTCCTAAAGTTTTCTCTCAACATCTTTGGAACTAGAATAACAGTTATGTCATTCTAAAATATTTCCAGAGCCTTAGCAAAATGAAATTAGGGAATCTCCCAACCACGTATGCATGTATTGTGCAAGTGTACCGTTTCTTGGTCTTTTGTTTTTACCTTCAAATAATTCAGTATTTAAAAACAGTACTTTGTTTTACTGATTGAATGGATTTTTTTTTCCAGCTTGTCCTTTGTTAAAATATTGTTTTGGTTGGGACATGGTATATTTTAGAAATACTTTTATGCTAGTCAACTTTTGCCTATATATTATGTTTGATATAATGTGCAGGTTACATTTTAACTTTTATATTTAATCCTAACTCAAGACTAATAATTCATTAGCTCACAGGAAAGATAAAAGATTATTTTCCCAGAGTTTTGATATTATCCTTTATTATAAAGGTTCTACAGTATCTATTAAAATTCATGTGGAACATTATTATGGGAATGAGACAGAATAAGGTCTTGGTATTTTAAGTGAAAATTTTAAAAATTTGGGTCATATTTTTGGACAGGAAACAATTTCTGGTGCATATATGTTGTCAAGTTTTAGAAGTTTGCCATATGTGTGTTAAAATAATGCAAGGCAAAACTAGGAAGTTACTATTTTTAGATAGTTTTTTCTCATTATCTTCAGGAACTACAAATAAAAGAGACTTTAAAATAAAAACTTGTGGAACTTTTGCTTCTGTAACAAGCCAAAAGTGTTTCATTCGATGATGAGACATTTAAATTGACATTAGAGAATTTTGGAAGACTTTGTGCATTCAGTTACTTCTCTGAGACTCTCCTTCTTTAAGTACTATTTAGATGACTGTGTGAAGTATAAATTCTTATGGAACCAGATATCATAAAAATCATTTAAGTTGTGATTACTATTTCTGTAAAGTAAATTTGATATACAAAAATTTTGTAAGCATGAATTTAAAGGGAAATACTTCTAAGAAATTTCCTGTCTGTTCATAGATGGTAGATTCTCATTAAAATTGTTGTAGTAATATTCTGTTTTTTTTAAAGAGATCAGGTTTATTTCAACCTCCATTGTCCCTTATGGGGAGATTATGAGGATAAAACAAGGTAAATATAGATATGCTTTTGAAAGTACTGAACATATTCAAATGCAAGATGAGCTGTGTTCCACTTGGAGGAAACCCAACATATGAAAACCTAAATTTGCAAAACAAAATTGAGATTGTTGTTACGTGAAGATTCATCTTATGAGAATGAATCTTAGAGTTTTTATAATGCAGTTTTTCCTTGGGTATTAACTTATATATCTATTTCAGAAAATACAGTGTATACACACTTTTTCAAGAGAAATTATGTGAAGACAAAGTGCTTATGATAGAACTGTTATTTTACATGTATTACGTGATAGGTGCTCTATAACTCTTTAGAATTTTGGGTTTTCTTAGAGCCCGTGTTGATAGGCATGGTGTCTTAAATTACTATAATAGGCTTTTGCATATTAGTGCAGTTTGATAACCTGTAGACAGTAGCTAAAGGCTTTTTCCCCCCCTCTTTCTCCAAATCTGTGTTTTTTTTATTTATCCCATAAATCAGAGAGCTTCAAATTCTCTTGATCCGTGGCACCATTAGAGTTTCTAATCTTTTCATGGTGTACTTTACTCCAGAAGAAATACCTAACAGTTCCATTTATTAAGCGGTTAGGTCCAAACAACTTAACAAGTATTTTTCTTAACAATGAAGTCTGCATTTGGGGGCAGGGCGGGGGGATGGAGGGAAGCACACATAAATTGAAAGAAAAAATGTTTTTATTTCATTTTTAAATAGTCAACAGTTACTGACTACTGGAATGTATGAGCCTATAGGACACTGCAAACTTCTCAGACCTTGAAATCAAATTGGACATTACCACCCTCATTTCCTTCATTGATTTTCATGCAGTACCTGCTTCTTATCATAGCAACCACTAAACCCCAGGTTTGCAAAAATAATGATGTCGTTGAAAGGAATGTCGTGTGATCTAATTGATGTTGAAACTGTGAAGTTTTTTGAGGTATCCAGCAGATGTATTTCTCTCTGAATTTTTCCTCAGAAATTCTCATGGCATCCCTCTGAGTTTGCTGCAGCATTCTGGGGTGACTTGGTGCAGTGTTTGAGAATTGTGGCCATAAATATGTATTGAATGCCTCCTATATTTGCCATGCAGTGTAGACACAATGCGTAGCAAGAGGGACCTTGTCTCTACCCTCTTAGAGCTTACAGTCTTACGGGAAATGCTGACATTAGGCAAGTAATAGAAATGTGTTGAATTCTGTGAAAGAAAAGCACATCACAAGGGTATTTTGTCCTTTTGGGAGGGAGAAGATGTTGGTAGTCTAAAATTACAAATATGAATTTTTGTATTCATAATACATATGTTCCATAAATGTTAATACGTTGTTTTAGGTTTTCCTTTTCACTCATCCACTCTTGAGTTGTAGTCATTTTTCCAAAATAAATATGAATCTGAAAATTCTTAGCTCTTAAATAGAAATTTTTTAAATGAGGTTGACTAAATCCTTTGTGCCTGACATTATTTGGTGTAAAGAATAGTAAGAAATAGTTTGTAGTTTTCAGACAAAAGAGATTCCCACTTGTGTGAGTAATTATAAAAATATAACAGTATATGGGAGCTAGATCCTTTCTATTGTGTAGATGACAACGTCAGTTACTTTAAAATCTAGGAACGCTTAGGCTTGCCCCGTACTATAATGTCTGAAAAATATAACTGATGAACAGAATATAGTTTATGCTCTGTGGGGGATTAAAAATGAAATAGGAGTTTTATTAGTTTTGTAAATGTGTTTAAGAAATAATCTCCCAGAAGAACTCCAAATTTTTGCAGATTTCTTTTGTAGTGGCTGTGTGATAACAAAATACAGTGATGTGAAGTACAGCTCTTTACTGCAAGGGCCAGTGTAAGTGACCAACCCAAGTTAAGTCCTGATGTCTCAGAAATGGAACTCAACAGGAGTGGAACTCCAGGACCCTGGGTCCTGATCTTTGCTCTGCAGCTTTGGGATATTTAAAAAGTGATCACATATATGAATTATAAACAATATTTTAAATGGAGGTTTTTCCCTAATCACAGGTGTTCTTTAAAGAAATTTTCCTATACATTTTGGAGACTTCTACCAGCTCATTTGACCACAAATGGATGGTTATTCAGACATTGACAAGGATTTGTGCAGGTACTTGAAATTATTCTTCTTTATTATCTCTTTCTTACTGGGGTGTTTAAAAGGCCAAATATATTCATATACTAGATGCCTAATTTTGCCTAAAATTAACATATTGTACTGTTACAGATGCTCAGAGTGTAGTGGATATTTATGTAAACTATGATTGTGACTTAAATGCAGCAAACATATTTGAAAGACTAGTAAATGATCTATCAAAAATTGCTCAAGGACGAGGCAGTCAAGAACTCGGTATGAGTAATGTTCAGGTAAGAACTTTAAAAACATTTTGAAATTTGAACTTTGCCAAGGAGGAGCTGTGTATTTTCCTTAAAAGATTTTTGTTTGTTTTTATTCTCTTTATGAATTATTTTGTAGGAACTGAGCCTGAGGAAAAAAGGTTTAGAATGCTTAGTGTCAATTTTGAAGTGTATGGTTGAATGGAGTAAGGATCAGTATGTGAATCCCAACTCTCAGACAACTCTTGGTAAGGTGACATTTGAGTAGAATTCTTTGTCATTTAAGTAAATGATGCTTTGGAGGATAGTTGCCAGTTTCCTGACATCTTTATTCATTTAGCTGATGAAGAAGCGTTCTCTATGAGTTAAATAACGAACTTAAAATTATGCATTTCCCAGCTTAGTTATCCAAACTTTTTTCTTTCTAAATCTTCCTAAAAGTATTTTGAATATCATATTAAAGTGAATCATGTTTATGCAACTTTGTTAAAGGATAATTATAGAAGAAACATATAAAAGCCAAAAATGTTTTAAGAAGATTGAACTGTTCATTTATGTTTGACGTTTACCCTTACTCAGAGAAAAACTCATAGCTGCAGGGCTATCCTGGTGTTATCTTAGTCCTTTGAGGGAAAACTGTTCCTTGTGAGACATGAGCTGAGAGCAGAAACCCAGTGGATACTCAGCACTGTAGTTGCAAAAAGAACTCCTAATGATGCAGGTTGTACCTGTACTAATTGCAGTGTGTTTTAATATCAAAGTATGTATTATCTGTTATGGCACCTAATATGTTATTTGTATTAAATAGCTATCTAAGCAACATTGAAATAGCTTGCCTTATTTGAGAAATTTTTTTCCTTTGACAGAATAATTTACTGAATCAGTTTTTCTACTTACAGGTCAGGAAAAACCCTCAGAGCAGGAGACGAGTGAAGTGAAACACCCTGAGACAATAAACAGATACGGAAGTTTAAATTCCCTGGAGTCAACATCATCATCAGGAATAGGCAGCTACAGCACACAGATGTCTGGCACTGATAATCCAGAACAATTTGAAGTCCTAAAGCAGCAAAAAGAAATAATAGAACAAGGGATAGATTTGTGAGTGTCCGATTTTAAGGAGAAATGTTATTGAATACCCCTCTGCCAGTACTGTGCCACCCTTATCCTGGGTTTCTTTACATTTTTGGATTATTTTTAGTCCCTTCTTATTAACACCCTTCAGAGAATAAAATGGAGCACAGCTCTCCTGGATCAAGACTTCTAGTGACTCCTTAGTCAGCTCCCCTTGTTCATTGCAGTCTAGCCCAAACAGACCCTTGTAATGTGCATTAATTTTGCACTATATTTTATGTGTTGTTGACAAACATCCTCTGTGCAGTTTTGCACTGTTTATTTAGCTCGGTTATAAAATCTTGCATTATATTCCCCAAGCAGATGATAACTCAGATTTAAAGTATGGAACTTCTCCTGCTCGTGTTGCCCCTTTACAGGTTTTATATTTTCTCCACTTCAGTGACAAATGTGCTACTCTTGTTATTGATTTATCGTTATTCATTGAATTTTTATACGTCAATAAGGTGATAACCTCCTTTTCAAACTTGGGTACTCTACCAGACCCTGATCTTGTGAAATCAGTTTTCCTAGTAAGTTGTGTGCCATCATCCTACTCCTGGACTTTTTCCTGTCTGAATCATACCGTGCTGCTTTCCTTCCTCTTACTGCCCCCTCTTCTTTCAAAGAGATGCTATGAGGAAAACTGAACTTGCTGGCCTTTCTCCATGAATCTAGATCCATGAATCTAAACTGTTAAAAAAAAAAATTCTCTTATATTTTTACTTGGCTTGCTAATTCTGCTGTAAAGCATTTCTTCCTGAGTCTTAAGCAGTGGTTTTTTTGTGCCCTTTTTCACTGATAATGTAAAAGAAAAAAAGTTGATAAAATGTACACATATTCATTGTCATAAAATTATAAAATCTTAAAAATAGCCTCAGGAAATAGCCATCAATACTTCATTTATTCTAGCTATTCAGTCAGTATTTATCAAAGTCCCATCTGTTCCAGACATTATGCAAAGTGCTGGGGAAACCTGATGAGTGAAACAGCCCTTGTTTTGGGGGTCTCAAAGTCTAGTATGTGCAAACAGATACTCATTTTGAAATTCTGCTGGTCACTCAGCAAACACATGTTTGGTACTTGGGACTGTGTGCCAAGAACCATGAAGGTACTGGTCCTTATATTCAAGATTACAGTCTAAGTATGGGCAAAATATATTTTTTTATAGTACTGTGTGAAGTCCATAATGGAGTGTTGTACAGAGTGCTGCCGAGGTAGGACCGCTCAATTCGAAGTACTTAGGAGTGAGAGGGAGTCCTCCCAGGGCCCCAGAGCAGACGTCCCCCTGCCTCCACTGTTCTTCTGGAGCGCCACTCCAGTTCCTGCAGTGCCACGCGGCTTGCTTTCTGCTTCACACCCTGATGAGAGTGCTGTGCTCCCAGGATACCCTTCCGCGACTGTTTCTTTCATGACACCACTCTGTCCTTCTCTCCTACCTTCTGACCATGCCATCTCAGTCTTGTTATGGGCTCTTCATCCTGGGCATACATCTCAACATTTCCAGGGTCTGTCCCTCAGCCCTTTTCTTTGTAGTTTCTAGATGATCATGTTCTTTCTCATGACTTCAGCTACTATATGGTAACATCTCACAGTTCCCAAGTGTTATTTTTAACATAAAAACTCCAGTGAACTCCAGACTCATCTGTAATTGCCTGTTGGACATCTCCCCTGGACATTGCATAGCTTCTCACACTCAGCATGTCCACAACCAAATTTATCAGTCTCCATAATCAACTCCCCAGTACAACCCAAAACAAAAGACAAACAGAAAACCCTGTTGTTTCTGTATTTCCCATTCAGGCTAGTAACCCCAGCACGCTACTAAGTTTATGAGCCAGAATCCCGGGAATTACCTTAGATTTCCTCATTAGATCTAATTTGTCACTAAATCCAGCTGATCCTACTTCCTGAATATCTCTGCAATTTATTCTCTTTGTCTCCCAGTTGTTCGCTCAAGTCAAACCGTCACCATTTGGTGCCTTGACTAGTATGCTCTTTTAATTGGCTTGCCTTTCTTTGGTCTTATTTATTCTCTAGTCTTTTCTTACACTTAGCTGGAGTAATCTTTCTTGAATGAAAGTCTACTTCTGTTTCTCCCCTCTCTTCCTCTTAGAGGATAAAGCCACAGCTTCTTGTAATAGCATATAATACCCGTCATGATTTAAATCTGCTGGACTCTAAGCTAGATCATCTGCCGCTTCTTTATTTCACCTCATTTTTCCAACAATGCAGAGCTACTTATTATAATATGACGCTGCTTTATGCCCTCATGTATTAGTATGACCTCTTCCTCTCTGTCCGGGATGTTTTTTCTGACTGTTTATAAAAGATGTAGTCATTCTTAAAAGCTCAGTTCCACAGTCACCTTCCCAGGAAATAGATCATGATCATCTCTGTTAATTAGACATTTCCTCTGCTGTGCTGTCTTCTCACTTTGTGGATACATTATTGGTTGCATCTTTACTATTATATATTTTTTAATTTATAAAAAATTTAAAATAATTTTACTGTTATAATTTTAAATTTTTTCTTCCATTAGAATGAGAGCTTCTACAGAGCAGAGATTGTGTTTATCTCAGGGAAAAATGCTTGACTTTAATTTATGTACGTGGCAGCGGTTTAACTAGGACTTGACAGGGGAATCATTAGGAGGACAGAGCAGGGAAGGACATTTCAGACAAAGAGAATGGCATGTGCAGCAGCACAGAGGAAAGGGAGAACATTTGAGGACTATTACTATTCAGCGTGGCAGGGGCGGGGGAGATGGGTAGAAGTAGGAGGTGAGATGAGAGCATCGAGTTGAATCCAGATTACAGGGGCCTCATTCTCTGTGTAAAGGAGATTTTGTCTTGTTCTTGGCATTGGCATACTGTGGAAGGATTTTAAGCAGAGGAACAGCAGCATTAGATTCTGTTTTGGAAAGATGACTTTGCCAGCCGCCTGAAGGATGGATTGTAATGTGAGCAAAACAAGAGACAAGGAGACCAGTTAAGAACTCTTGCAATACCCAGGTGATGGTGATGAGGTACCAAACTAATTATTGGAACAATAAAAGTAGAAAGTAAATGATTTGGAAAGAAAGAGGTGACATTTGAATTGGATCTTCAAGCATGGAGGAGAATTCCCCAGTGAGTGAAGCAGGCAAAGGGCACATAGAGGAAATAGACGCTGCAAATCCTTTATGTTTAGAGAATGGGAAAGGGATATGTGGGAGTAAATGAGAGAGAAATGAACTATATTTTTTTTTATTTTAACTTTTTACTTTATAGTGGAGTATAGCCAATTAACAATGTTGTGATAGTTTCAGGTGCACAGCAGAGCGACTCAGACATGCATATACATGTATCTGTTCCCCCCAGACTCCCCTCCCATCCAGGCTGCCACATAACATTGAACAGAGTTCCCTGTGCTATACAGTAGGTCCTTGTTGGTTATCCTTTTTAAATATAGCAGTGTGTACATGTCAATCCCAAACTCCCTAACTATCCCTTCCCTCCACCCTTCCCCCCCCCAGGGTAACCATAAGTTCATTCTCTAAGTCTATGAGTCCGTTTCTGTTTTAAATATGTTCAAGAAATGAGCCATGTTGAGAAAGGTTTTGTGTGTCAGTCCAATCAGTGTGGACTTTATTTTGAAAACACTGAGTATATAAATATTTTTTTTTATAAAGGAAATGATGCCATCAGGTTGTGGTTAAAACAGTCACCAAAATTCAAGTTCTGTATTTTAAAAGCAGGAAACTTAGAATTAGTCAATGGATATAAGGAGAATGAGCCAAGATTACTTGAGCACTAAGGAGAATATATATATTAAAAGTATGAGATATTTAGTATCCATATCCTTACTCAAAGTTCATCTACTACATGGCATTAGCTCACATAATCTGTGAAATGATCCATATCAGTGCTAAAGGTCACCTTCCATTTGAGATCCTTTTCAAAGAAAACTTTGCATAGTATATTATTTTTTGTACATTTTGTACAATAATAATGCATTGATTATTTTAAGTAAACTTCTGTTTTCTAAGTGCTACAAAGTTAATTCACTGTAGTTTTAGATCTTTTCAGAGAATACAAATGGTTTTCTATTTCTAATGTTCCTTTTAACTTTAACATCATCTAGATTTACTAAGAAACCAAAGAGAGGAATACAGTACCTCCAAGAACAAGGGATGCTTGGCACTACACCTGAAGATATTGCCCAATTCTTACATCAGGAGGAAAGATTAGACTCTGTAAGAACACCATGTTATTTCATTCTAACTTTTTCTATAAAATTATTTTTTAAGTTAATAATAATACATATTATTGCCCCTTTAAGATGCCCTCCTAAGTATGTCAAAATAAGCTAGCTATTCTTAATATTGCTTTTTTATTCTCTATACTCAAAAGAATATCTTGATTTTTTTTTTTTTTAAATACATTGAGTATGTTTAACTTTTAACTTCACGTTTGAAATAGTTAATTAACCCTGTGGTTAAAACCTGTGGATCTTATGGACTTTTTCTGCTTTTTAAAAAATTGGCTGTGTAGGAAATGTAACAGTCTATTAGGATATCAATTTCTATCTTTTGTTCTTTAGACTCAAGTGGGTGAATTCCTGGGAGATAATGATAAATTTAACAAAGAAGTCATGTATGCATATGTGGACCAACATGACTTTTCAGGAAAGGATTTTGTTTCAGCCCTTCGTATGTTTCTGGAAGGATTCCGTCTTCCAGGGGAAGCTCAGAAAATTGATCGATTGATGGAAAAGTTTGCTGCAAGATACCTAGAATGCAACCAAGGGTAAGCAGGATTCAGATTCAAGTACTTATTGGTTGCTGACTATATCCAAGACCCGCTTCTGGGGAGCATCGGGTGATTCATAATCCCCTGCCCCAGGCAACTTATATATTATAAGTTATAAGTTATTATATATTATAAGTTATTATTATATTATATACGATCTGGAAGTGATGAGACAGTTCCATAAAAAATTATAATATGAGATAGAACATAAATCCTGAAAGAGAAAACTAAAAGTGATATGGGGTTTGAGGTGAGTTATTTAAATGCTAACTGTAAACAGTAAAAGTTCATAACACGAAACATTTATTTTTGCAGACAAACCCTTTTTGCTAGTGCAGATACTGCGTATGTTCTGGCTTATTCAATTATCATGCTCACCACAGATCTTCACAGCCCACAGGTATGTCTTCTTCCAAGCCAGTTTTACAATAAATAGTACAAAATAAATAAATTGTTTTGAATTCAGTAAGTAATAGTTGAAATTTTAATCTTAATTTAGTTAAACCAGTCACCAAATTGGGGTATTTAATTTGGTGTAGTGTACATTTTACAAATGCAGTTTCTGGTAGTAATTCTAATTAGACTTTTTAGATATCCGTAAAATCTGTATTTGTCTTTCTCATGATTGACAGCTATATAAAACTTCAGGTAAATTTTAATCTAAGAATGTGCTTATAGCTCTTCTGCCTGTGTTTATTACAACATGGAAAAACATCATATAAACCATCTTTTGTTTGTTTGTTTTAACATTTCAAACTTAAATAACAGAGCATTTAGTATAGTGGGTCCTTCATGTGCTTATCACCCAGCTTCCACAGTTCCCAACTTATGGCCAGTCTTGTTCTATATATATCCCTTTTCTCCCCCATGTCATTTTGGAGCAAATCTCATGTATCATATCATTTCATCTGTATTTATTTCAGTATATATATCTGAAAGAGAAATGCTGTATTTAAACATAACCACAGTACCATTACACCTAAAAATTAACCATAATTTTAAAATACCAGACATCCAGGAAGTGTTTAAATTTCATTTGCTTCATTAAATTGTAATTCCTTTACTTTAAATATTAAGGAACTGTCACTTGATTTCTGATATTCAATAACAAAAACATTATTTTTAAAGTTTTAGATATTTTATGCTTAGTTTCCAAAAACTTGAGGAAAATTATCTTTATGAATAAACCTATTTGCAAGAATTTCTTAATACTTCTTACGGATAGGCTTCTAATGATATGTATTACTCTTATGATGAGAAATACACTATATACTTATTACTAATCTGAGATGTATTGGAAAAACTATAAGGTTTAAAACAGCTTATGAGTTTAAAAATTATAAAGTTTTAAGCAGCTTGTGAGTTCCTGTGAAGTTAAGTGGACTGTTAGAAAATTGAACCCATAATTAGGACCTTATATGATTTATGATGCAGGGCTATATGAACTATAACAAATGATGTCATTTTTAAAGAACACGGGTAACTTTAAAGGAATTCCTTAAAACTAATTCTCCTTATTCCTAGTTGTTTTCAGAGTTAAAATATAGGTTAATTTAACAAGTCATTTGTGTTCCTTTTTCACCTAGAATATTTATAGTTAACTACCATTTATATGTAGTGTGAGACAATTTTTTTTAATTTTTGAAATACATTTAGAGCATGTTTAGTTTTTTTGTTTATTAATCTTCATCAGTAGTAACAATTGGCTTTAAGTGATTTAAGCACTAAAACTTAATTAGGCACAGCTTAATTTAAGCACATGAGAATAAAAGTCAAGAGTAAAATGTTCCATAAAGGTTAAGCAGGAGAAGAAAAGTAGGATTATGTTTTACACTACTTCCAGAATCCCACTGTGGCAGAAGTCTTCTGTTTGAGCAGTGTATTTTTATTTTGTGTATCTGCAATTAATGTAGTCTCTTCTCCAACATGCTTGGAGCTCCTACCCCTACCTCCCAGCCCAGATCCACAAATATACTTTGCTGCTACTTCAGATTTTCTTCCAGGGCTTGTCTTTGTCTCTCATTGGCATGATGCTAAAACATTATACCATGTTCATAGTTTCCGGTGATGTTAATCTTCTTTTAGCCTCTTATTGGCAGCACGTGTGTGGTCTTTTATGTTGGTATCCCTGGGTCATTGCTTTTTTAGTATTCATTAGAACTTCAGGTGAAATGGCTTTCTTTTAATGTTTTTTAAGTGCCATGACTCAAGATAAGTTTTCAAGGTTTTAGTATGTTAGAGCTTTTTTCCCTTGCGTAATAATAAATTACATTTGGAAACTTTTATGGTAATATTTTTACTTTTTTGTAGGAAAAGTGCTCCTCTCACCCTTTCTGACGTACTGGAAAGATGTGTTTGCAGAGTAGTCAGAACTAAATAAATGTTTGTATCCCAGTTATATCCTCTGGACATTCTGGTTTCTCTATAGTTATTTTTGCAAACTTCTGATGACTTACTTGATTGTTAGTCTATGTACCTTCTTGTAAATTTACAGGACCCTTATCTTTAGAGGTGCCTTAAATTCTTCATGGAAAGTGGTAGGAATATATTTAATTAAGTAAATGTATCTTCAGAGACATCATATGACTTACAGGTTTTATCCATCTGGGTTTTCAGGGATATAAAAGCGTAAACACTTTGTCTGTGCTAGTTCCCAAGTTTGGCGACAGGGCTACCATCTTATGTACTACAGATTTGTACTCCAAAGACTTATCAGGGTGTGCAGTAGGATGTTCCTGTTCAGCATACTCTTAAACAAGACAGAATGTTCCAAGGATACTTTGCCCAGATCACCTAATATTCAGTTGCCATGATGAGTCAGTGAGATTGCTATCTGATTTTAAATAAATTTCAGCTCTTGTTATTCTTGCATCCACTGTTACATAAAATCAGTTTTTAAATCATTAGCAAACACATTTATGTTCTTCTGAACTAAGATTTAAATCTTTTTGATAACATAAGTGTCTAATAATTGTCATGGTCCTTTTTTAAAGACTCTGACTAGAGCTCTTAAACCTTGGGCAAAAACAAAGAATTTCATTATTCAGTCTCCCTGTTTTCTTATTACAAATTACTCACGTGCTCCTCAGAGCAAGGTGAATTAGTGTATTGCCAGCATGGGTCTTTCCTACATTGTCCTTATTTTCTGTGACTTCCTTTTTTCATTTTAATGTCTGCTTTGTTGAGTATTTTCCACTTTCTACTCCTCAAAGTATTTATAAATTCTCTTATATGAGTATTTTTCTGTTAATTTTTAGGAATTATAATGGTTTTTCATTTCTAGGTTAAAAATAAAATGACAAAGGAACAGTACATTAAGATGAATAGAGGTATCAATGACAGTAAAGATCTTCCTGAAGAGTATCTATCAGCCATCTATAATGAAATAGCTGGAAAAAAGATATCAATGAAAGAAACAAAAGAACTAACAATCCCTACAAAATCAAGTAAACAAAGTAAGTGTCCAAATCAACTGAATCCTGATTGTTTCGGAGGAAAAATATGGGTTCTTGAAAAGTGTTTTACTTAGAGTAGATCAAGTATTATTCTGCTGAAAAGTATTATAATATACAGTTTGCTGATCTGATGGTGTTTTTTCCCGTATCCTGAAGAAAGATAGCACTGACCGATGATAAGTGGAAAGTGCTACATAATATGCATGGATTAGTGTGCATTTAATACCCACTTGTCCATTTAGCAGTTAATCTTAGCACATATTTGGAGATCAGAGAGATCGGTTAGGCAACCCCAGGAGTCAGACTTCAGCTCTCATTCTTTCTTACTGCCTCCTTGTCATCTGCAAGCAACTTATTTCCATTGGTTCACCTATCATTACACATAAACAGAAGCTGGAAGTAGGGGTGATTCAAGGAGATGGGGAAGGTTAGGGTCATGGGGGAGCTCATGGGGGTTGGAACTCACTACTTCAGATGCACCACAAGTTATAGCGCCATGGCATTCCCAGATCTGACCAGCATCAGGAGCCAGCGGGGGGCCTGGCTCCATTCTCGACGTTCTGTGCATACAGATGGTGGTGATTAAATTTGAGCTAAAATCTGACTACAGGAATGAGGTGAGGGTAGTGGCTCAGTAATATAATATGGAAAGAGAACTGCCTTTCTGAGCAACTTCCACTTGGAAGTGGAATCTCAAGCTTCATCTAAAAGAACAGATTGCAGTACCAAAGTTCTATCAACAGGAGAGAATCAAAAAGGTCTGTGTGATATGTGTATTTCTAGAAGTTGATGAAGAATTATCAGATGAGAGTCGGAGGCTATGGAGATAATGTTAGAAGGAATAGTGGAGTATAAATGGCCTTATCTTTTGGGGAATATAGGGAATGATTCTAAGGAATTTTAGTAAGTTCTCCCTCATTTTATAGAAGAGGAAACAAGTACAGAGAGGTTAGGAAACTTAGAATCATAGAATCTATGAGCTGAGTGCAATGTAAAAACTTTCATTAATTCTCTAGACCTAAAACCCAAAGAGTGGCAAAGCCAGATCTTGAACTCGGCATCCTTGGCTCTTACTGCAGTCCAGCACCAATCAGCAGTTTACTTGGTAGTTTACTTGCTTCTACTTAAGAAATTAAGTATATTGCTCAAGACTTCATTTTCACACCTAAGTAGGTGCCAGTTATCTGATTTCACTTTCTTCCTCACACCCGTATAGTAACATCTTCATATCCCTCGTTCTCTGGCCTCTTCTCTATATGGGGGTAGGAAATCACTGAGCAGTGGGGTATGGGAAGGAGGTGGTGGTGTGCTGAAATTCTAAAATCATCCCAAGTGTTAGGGCCACTGTTTTCTTGTCAGTTCAGGAGATCATTCAAGCCTGTGTCATGTGAGGATACCATTGCCTTTTACCTCTCTTCTAGCCCATGTTTGGGCTGTTTCCCTAGTATTTTCATTGTGACAGATTTGTACCTCCTCTCTTCCCTTTTCATAGATTTTCCATGTATCCCTGCCTCCTAGTTCAGGATGCTTTTGCTTTCATTTTTGAAATTCATATAACATAAAATTAACCATTTTGAAGTGAACAATTAGTGGTATTTAGTACATTCACAGTGTTGTGTAACTGCCACCTCTATATAGTTCCAAAACATTTCATCACCCCAAAATAAAACCACGTATCCATTAAGCAGTTTTTCCATGTTCCCTACCTTTCCTCAGCCCCTGGCTGTCACCAGTCTGCTTTCTGCTTCTATGGATTTACCTACTCTGGATATTTCATCTAAATGGAATCATACATTATGTGACCTTTTGTGTCTGGCTTCTTAGGACTATTTTGAATTAGTATTAATTGGTAGTGCTTATTATTTTATACTAAAACATCAGAATAGCATTCTTAAAGGCTTTATATTTTAAACGCTAATAGTGTTTGTTGTTTCAGATGTAGCCAGTGAAAAACAAAGAAGACTTCTGTATAACTTAGAAATGGAACAGATGGCCAAGACAGCTAAAGCACTCATGGAGGCCGTGAGCCACGTTCAAGCACCTTTCACAAGTGCGACACATTTGGAGCACGTGAGACCTATGTTTAAGGTAAGAGTTACTAATAACTTTTGCTTGCAGTATATATATTTATATATACTGCTGTTCAGCATATTCTTTTTTTTTTTTAATTATTTATTTATTTATTTTATTTTTTGGCTGCATTGGGCCCTCATTGCTGTGCGCAGGTTTTCTCTAGTTGCAGCGAGCGGGGACTACTCTTTGTTGTGGTGTACAGGCTTCTCATTGTGGTGGGTTCTCTTGTTGCGGAGCACGGGCTTTAGGCGCACGGGCTCAGTAGTTGTGGCTCACGGGTTCTAGAGCGCAGACTCAGTAGTTGTGGCGCACGGGCTTAGTTGCTCCGTGGCATGTGGGATCTTCCCGGATCAGGGCTCAAACCCGTGTCTCCTGCATTGGCAGGTGGATTCTTAACCACTGCGCCACCAGGGAAGTCCTGTTCAGCATATTCTTAAGTTAAGGAAATACAGTGATATAGCCCATTAGTATACACCCAGAAGTGAAAGCCATATTATTTAGGAGGTTGCAAATATAAAATTTTTCTTGAAGAGAATGAGAAAAGATATGCATGATTAGCAATTAATAGGCATGTGATCTTAAGAACAGAAAGATTTTTGGAGAATTAAGCCTTGGCCTGGTTTCCTCTGAGTTCTATTTAGAGCTTTGGAGTTCCCTGAAATCTCAAAGTGATCTTGAGCCTCCTACTCTCTTTCAGTGCTCTGGCCCAGGAACTAAGCTGAGGGTTCTGAGTATTCCTGGGGCCCAGAAAGTAGAGTCAGGACCAAAAGTGAGCTTTCTTATGTTTATAGATCTAGTAAGAATGATTCTTACTGCTTCTTTAAAATTTGATTTCCCATTCATTCTTCATTTTCCTATTCTTTTTTTTCTATCCTTTTTTCAAATTCCGGAAGGAGTAAGCAGTGCATCATAAGGATTGTAGGGAAGTGGAGGGGAGTCTAGTCAAGTTTGAGAAGGAAAAATTGGTTAAGTACATTTCTGTTTGTGACACAGTGTGGTTAGATGGTCTGTGGAGGTTGAAGATTATAATTCGAGTTCTCATTCATAACTACATATATGTATGGGTAGTAGAAGATGACTACAAGATTTCAGCTCTAAAATTTTACAGTTCTACCCCTACTTCAAGGTCTATGTGATAGTGATCTTTCTAAAAGTTGATGGAGAGTTACAGGACGCGAGTGGGGATGCTAGGGAGGTAACGTTAGAAGGAACAGTGGAGTATAACTGGCCTTCCTTTGGCGTAATGTAGAAAATGCTGTCAAAATATAAGATATACTTTCTCTTTATTATGAAATAAATTACAAAGCAGATTTTTGTTTTGTTTTGAATAATCTTATACCTTTATTTTGTTTTTCTTTTCACATGTTTTTGATAGACGGGAGGTGGAGGATGAAAAAACAAAAAGAATAAGGAACCAGCCATAATTGTACCACTCAGAAAAAATTTCTGTTAATATGTTTACATACTATTTGTCTTAAACAGTTGTGATCCTACTATGTATAGAATTTTGTATCTTGCTGTTTCTCACATAAGTATTTCCCCATATCATTAAAACTTCTTCATAAATAGCTTTTATGATCTATTTTCTGGATTAGTTATCCTTTATTTAAACTAATCCTCTAAGCTAGAATTAAGAACCTTTCCTCTGATTGCCATTTCTACTGTCATTACCGTCTCCAGTTACCTTAATTTCTCACTCTTGTCGCTGTAACATCCTCCTGACTGGTGTCCTTATGTCTACTTTTGTGCTTCTCTTACCCACTTACAGAGGCCAGAATGTTTAAAATACAAAATGAACTGTCACCTTCTTCCTTAAAGCCATTCACTGACTTTGCAACTATGATGAAACCTAACACATCCCAAGGGTCTGTAGACCATGTGTGGTCTAGCTCCACCTGCCTTCAACCTCATCGCTAGAGTTCTTGTCTCTTACTGTGCTGCAGTCACACTGGTATTCTTTCCATTTCTAGACTGTCCTAAATTATTTTCTCTTCAGAGCATTCATACAAGCTGTGTCTTTTGTCTAGGATGCTTTTTCCTTCTTTGCCTGAGTAGTTTCTACTTTAAATGTTACTTTCTCAGAGAGTTCTGCCCTGGCCCCTCTAATCTAAATTAGGTCCCTTTTCATAACATGCTATACTCTTCCTTCATTGTATTTATAACAATATGTATTTATACATTTATTTATTTTAAAACTGAATGTCTATCTCTTTACTAGACTTTAAGCTCCATGAGGCAAGGGACTACATCTGTTCTGTTGACTTTTCCCAATGTCTAGCACAATTCCTGGCTTGTAGTTAGTGCTCAGTAAATAAGCATTGGCTGAGTAAAGGGAATAAATGAGAGATTCCTAGAATGTGATATAATATTAAGGGATGAAAACCTTATTAAGAACCTTTTTACATATTGCCAGATTGTATTCTGTAGAGATTTATACAGTTGAGGGGACAGTTTCACTGTCCTCTGGATGTTATTTAGGTATAATTTGATAAGACAAGTCATTGTCTTTAATTTGCAGTGGGGTTGAACCTTTTGTCACAGGCTTAAGAACCTTATACTTCTCCTTGTATAAAATATTACACAGGTTTCCAAATAGATATGCTGTTTCTTCACTTATAATAGGATGTGTAATTTATTACTTTAATGTGGTGCTTTGTATTTTAAAAGTACTGCACTTCCTGTGCTTCCCACAGCGTCTCTCTATAGTGGCAGGCCAGGTATCAAAGGGGAAGACATGAGGTTCAGAAAAAAAGAGGTTAAATAAATAACAAGGCTAGGGCTGGAAGTTAGGTACTGTGGCTTATGTTCCTCTGTTTAGGAATTACACTTGTGCTTCTAAACTTTCTGACATTATAAGCAAAGCTTTGGGTGATTCTGTTTTTCTTAATAGTGCTAAAATTTTTTTAGATCTTTAAAAAATTCCAGTTATCATTTCTGTGCCACACTGGTATAAACATTTTTCATCTGTATGGCTATACAGATATATAGTTTTGCTTCATTTTGACCTATTAAAAGCAGCAAATACTCTTGTATCAGACATTTCAAAGTTACGCACACACATGCACACACCAATATATACACATATGTTTTGATATGAGGATTTTCAGTAGTCAAAGGTAGCTCTCTTTTTTTGTTTATTTTACATTACAGTTTAACAAGGTATTCAGTTCTGTTAAAATTTAGTGTTTGTTGGCTTTCATAGTCTGTAATCAAGATGTATTTTATTGAACTGTATTTTAAAATATTGTCCAACTAGGAACCAGAGATATCACTCATGTTTCAAACTAAAATATTTGACTACCAAAAAAAAAAAAATAAGGCTAAATGTTGTCCACGGAGCAGGCTTAAAGAAAAGAGAGTAATGTAACTGTTACAAGTGGAAAATGGTTAAAAGGATTTTCTTGGAAATAAAATTAGTCCATGAAATATTGCAAGAGACACAGCTTACAGAGGGAGAGGAGTTCTGAAGTCAGGGGTAAAATTAATATAATTTATGAGTATTGACTATTCCCATTTTTCATTAATGTGAATAATTTATAGATTCTGTGCTTAAAATATGCCCAGTGTCCTCTCCCAAATTTACAATTTTGCTCTCCCACTTATTTAAGCCCAGGAGGCATTGTATAGTTTCTCCTTCGTCTAAGAAAGCTTTCCAAGTAACTTTCCAAGCTTTCCAAGAAACTCATTGCTTTTTTTGCAGAACTTCCTCAAATTGCCTGAAATCTGAGAAATGTTAATGTAGTATTATCATAAAGTTTAATTACCACTTGATGTTTGTGATGTATTTCAAATTTTTAATTTTTCTAGTTGGCTTGGACCCCTTTTCTGGCTGCATTCAGTGTGGGTCTACAAGACTGTGATGATACTGAAGTAGCCTCTCTTTGCCTGGAAGGTATAAGATGTGCAATCAGAATTGCATGCATTTTCAGCATTCAGGTAACAAAGAATTTTGCCTTTGTAGCCAGTCTGGAAAACGTGAATTACTTTTGTCATTACTACAGTTTAAATTATTTCTTGTGTTGAAATTATTAAAAATGAATTTCAAGTTTATAATGGAATTTAAATGAGTCTTAATGTTTACATTTCCAAGAAGCTGTGACGGAACAGGGTAGTTCTTTATTGATGTGTCTAAAATTCGTTATAATAACTTTGGTTTGCAGTTTTTTTCTCTGTAGAATATTAGCTATGTACAAAGTTTCCAAGAGTTTGAATTCCTATATTGCAATTTGAATATCTTATCTGTGTTGCATGTTTTTATTTATTGAATCATATGTTTTTCACATTTTATATATTTATATATATTACTTTATAACTTTACCTATCCTAAGAACAAGTTATCTTTAAGAGACCCATGTATCTAGAACATAATTTTTATGAAGACAGTCCCTTCTAGTAATTTATATGCTTTGTCTGATAATAAATTTTAACCAATGCTTGCCTGCTTTCTTTTTAAAAACCCATTTCACATCTAATTATGAATGTTATAGCTTAAAAAGCACAGTCTAGCTGTAGAGAGAAAATGAGCAAATTTATAAATCAAGTTTCTGCTAGTTCACAGTCACTTGAAACATAAATGCTCAATGAATTTTTTTTTACTATATATATGAATTATTGTCACTAAAATCTTGTCTTGATTTGACACCTCCATTGCCTTTCAGTTTTAGAAATTCATCCTTTTCTGCTTCGTTCATCTTAAAATTAAAAAAACTACAGTTGGAGGTATTATATGTAATTAATGACTTAGTTAAAAACTTACTAAACAAGTAAACAGTTTGTCAGTAGGGAACTAGGGATTACCCTGTTGTGTTTATAACCATGTAAGTTTGCTTTTTCTCTTTTTCATAGCTGGAAAGAGATGCATATGTCCAGGCGCTAGCAAGATTTACCTTACTTACAGTGAGTTCTGGGATTACTGAAATGAAACAGAAGAACATTGACACAATTAAAACACTTATCACAGTGGCTCATACAGATGGAAATTATCTAGGAAATTCATGGCATGAGGTATAAGCACTTCCTTTATTTTCAGCTTTGCAATCTGGTTTATAAAATGAGCTCATGCTAAACAGTATATCACTGACATGCTTAAGTGTTTGGGGAGAAAATTAATTTAGTACATTCAGGGTAAGTACATTTAGCTTTTTATAATGATTTATAATGTAGCCTATGTTTAAATCGTGACTGCGTACATTTAAATATTTTTGCAAACAATTGGAATTTAAATGTTTTTCCTTTTTGTAATTAAGATTCTGAAGTGCATCAGTCAGTTGGAGCTTGCACAACTTATAGGAACTGGAGTGAAACCTCGGTACATTTCTGGAACAGTGCGAGGCAGAGAAGGATCTCTTACTGGAACAAAAGATCAGGCTCCTGATGAATTTGTGGGTCTAGGGCTAGGTGAGAATTTTTTGAATTATTTTTATGAAGTATCAATTTATTTTTAACTTGCTCAATATAAGTAACTTTATTGTAGCAATAAAACAGAATTAGAGGGATAGGATAAAATGCCCTTTGACTAACCTTATGAGGGGAAAGCAAGGTGACATTGTAAGTCTTTTTTGCCCAGTCTAGTTTCCAATATTAAGTGACCGTTAGTCATAATCTCACAGTTGGGGGTGGGAGAAAGGTACAGTTTAAAATTACTAGCTTTTACCTAAAAAAGAATGAAATATTGCCATTTGCAGCAACATGAATGGACTGAGAGTATTATATTTAGTGAAGTAAGTCAGACAGAGAAAGACAAATATTATATGATATCACATGCGGAATCTAAAAGATAATACAAATGAATCTGTATGCAAAACAGAAACAGACTCACAGACATAGAAAACAAATTTATGTTTACCAAAGGGAATAGGGAGGGGGGAAGGGATAAATTAGGAATATGGGATTAACAGATACAAACTACTGTACATAAAATAGGTAAGCAACAGGGATATACTGCATAGTGCAAGGAACTATATTTAATATTTGTAATAACCTGTAATGGAAAATAATCTGAAAATATATATATATTAAAAAATTACCAGCTTTTAAGACTAAGCAGATAACATATATGAGTGAAGGCTTAAGATGATAAATAGTTGGGGCAACTGGAGAAAGCATTCATATTCATATTTTTTTAAAGGCACTGTGCAGACATAACCAAACTCTTATGCCAATGTGGAAACTTTCCCATGGTTCCCCATGAACTCAGTATAGCCAGGAGCTTCCAGATTTAACCCAGTAGAAAAAAAGGAAGGTATTAGCAAAAATGGGTACAGAAGAACCAAAGACAATACATTTTTAGTCATAAATGGAAAGAGTTCCACCAGGGAAGAAGCCAAGTTTAGATTGTCTTTCACTTTGAATACCGTACTTCTGGGTTTGAATTCTTCCATATTCTTTACTGTGTGCAAGTTACTTTAATTCTCTGAGCTTCAGGTTCCTCTTTTGCAAACTAATGGTAATATCTACTTACAGAGTTGTCAGGATTAAATAAAAATATATATAAGTGGACTTAGTACAGTGGCTGGTATATTAATTGTTTCTGGATTATTCTTTATCCATCCTCCCTACCTCACTTCCAACCAAGAAATCTAGAGGCATGACTTAAAGAGAACAAGAAGGAATAAACCTGAGATCTAAGAATATTTACCATTTACCTTTTTTTTTTTTAATAATTTTATTATTTTTGGCTGCGTTGGGTCTTCGTTGCTGCGCACGGGCTTTCTCTAGTTGCGGCGAGCGGAGGCTACTCTTTGTTGCCGTGTGCGGGTTTCTCATTTGCAGTGGCTTCTCTTGGTGCGGAGCACGGGCTCTAGGTGCACGGGCTTCAGTAATTGCAGCACGCAGCCTCAGTAGTTGTGGTACGCGGGCCCCAGAGCACACAGGCTTCAGTAGTTGTGGCGTGCGGGCTCTAGAGCACAGCCTCAGTAGTTGTGGCACATGGGCTTAGTTGCTCCAGGGCATGTGGGATCTTCCCACACCAGGGATCGAACCCGTGTCCCCTGCATTGGCAGGCGGATTCTTAACCACTGCACCACTGGGGAAGTCCCACCATTTACCTTTTGAGGCTTTGTACTGTAACATTGTACTTCTGGACATTTCTATCCTTTTATGATTTAGTGATTTCTCTGTTGTTGCTTGCAATAAAAATTCTTAGGAAATTTAGAAGAATTTCAAGCTTGAAAAACAATCCATAGAGAAGGAAGTAAAGACGAGGACCATGTTGTGGCTTCAGGTTGGACTGGAACAGTTAGTTCCTGGTGGTAATCCAGCTGTGGCAGCCAGCAGTGCAGCCTGCACCTCACGTGTATCTTAGGTTCTGTGATTCTGGGAGGTGCAGGTGTAGACCCGGTAACTTGGTGAGCCGGCTGCGGGGTTTGGAACTGCCTGCGCACCTGCGTGGCTGGTGACGTATGTGGCCTGGAAGTCTGACGCAGACGCTAGAACTGTAACTGCTCCGGCAGGCAGCGCGAGGCGCAAATGAAAAGTGGTTACAGGCAGGTGAAGTGGACATGCATTGATTGATTCAGCAGCCTTTGAAGGCTGCTTTTTTTTTTTTCCCAGTAAGGCCTAGGGAGTGGAGGAAAGCCCAACCAAAGATAGTTGAGGTTGCCAGGGCTCAGTTTTGGCAAGTAACTAAAAATAATATACCAGTGGAATATTTTATCTTCTATCAGTGTTAGTAAAGCAAGAGAAATAATAATCGCTGGTAATGCTTAGTGGTATACTTGGAAATGAATTAAAATTAATTTGATCTCTGTGCTGCTGTGCTGCTTAGGTTGCAAGGAGATGGGATGAGCCGTCTTCTCCCTTCAGGAAAAGGGAATTTATATTAAAATGTACACTTGGAATCTGGAAATGAGATAGAAATTCCAAGCTTCCAAGCCACTCAGGCGACCAGCCATACTCTTCCACCTCGCTCATGCTTTGTATAGGCTTCCTCCTGTGTCGTCCACTTCTCTTTTCAGCCTGCTGCGTTCTCCACTCACTGCAAAGTGACCAGGTCTCTCAGGTCTTCATCTGTGTCCTCGAGGGAGCCGCTCTGTTGACGCGGCCCCTGTTGGGCAGAGCCCTCCCTTCAGCTTACCTCAGTGGTTAGTTCCCAGCTCGCCCAGTTTGGCAGATGTCCACCCTTCCAGCTGTGTCCTGTCACCTTTCTTCAGGACGCTGTGGTCAGAACTGAAGCTAGAAGAGGATGTGGTACAGATGACTGAGCTGGTTTAGTCTGTATATAGTATGTTTTTTAAAAAGTAAATTAATATTCTCCTTTATTAACAGCATCCATACTCCAAATATTCATGTAACCAAGTTAATAGGGCTGAGTGTATGTTTATCTGACTTTCTTACTGCTGTGATACAAATCTGTACTTTCACTCTTTGGAAACATGAAACTTTTAGTTATTAAGAATACACAGCATGGGACTTCCCTGGTGGCACAGTGGTTAAGAATCTGCCTGCCAGTGCAGGGGACACGGGTTCGAGCCCTGGCCCGGGAAGATCCCATGTGCCGCGGAGCAACTAAGCCCCTGCGCCACAACTACTGAAGCCTGTGCACCTAGAGCCCGTGCTCCGCAACAAGAGAAGCCACTGCAATGAGAAGCCTGTGCACCGCAACGAAGAGTAGCCCCCGATCGCCGCAACTAGAGAAGGCCCGGGCGCAGCAACGAAGACACAACACAGCCAAAAATAAATAAATTTATAAAAAAAAGAAAGAAAGAAAAGAATATATAGCATATGATTATTAGGTTTGAATTATATGCATACTGTTCTTTTATGGTATATATTAAAGTTTAAAAATTCAATTGCTTGGTCATATAAATCTTACGTGAATATCACAGCACCTACATCTTTGTTCTTAGTTAACCTAAATATTTGTGCTTTTGAATAATTTCTTTGGTAAAACTGAAATTATTAGCCTGTTACTTATACTGTTATACAGATGTTTGAAAGATTTTATATATTTATGAAATTGGTTCTTGGATTGTTAGGCATTTTAAATATTCTTTAAGTAGGTTTATTATTAATGATTACAAATTATTATATCAATATTTAAATATAAAGGTATAGAAATCTCTATAGGAAGGACATTCAGTTGACACACGAAGTTATGTGGTGACTGGCATTATTTTTCTCACAGATTTTTCTTCATTAAATTCCTGTAATGTGCTGCATACCTCAGGTGTGGCTTGACACTATTTCCCTACCACCCCAGTTCTCTGTCACTTATTTCAGGCTTTCATCCTTGTTCACTTGTGTTATAGAAATAGACTCTTAATCTGTCTCCATGGCTCCAATAGCTCTGCCTGTTTCACTGTGTTCTACAGATACTACCAGAATTATTTTTCAGAAGATAGATTGGATCATGTCAATCTTCTAAAAGGTCTAATGGTTCCCTGTTTTCAAAAGTAGTGCATTAAACGTGACAGTCAAGGTTCTTCACATTCTGTTTCTAGTCTGTTTTTCCAGCTTCATCTCCTACTGCTCGTCTTTCTCTCCTTCATTGTCCCCTGCCAGACTCATCCTCCATTGTGGCTTCACCCAAGTATGTTGAAACATGACCTGCACGTGCATAGTTCCATTACTTTATATATGCTGCTGCTTCTTCCTGAATTGCTTTTTCTCCTTTCTTTCCCACATAATCATCCTTTTAGGCCTAACTTGAATTAATATTTTATCATGTGAAGCCTTTCCATGAGCTAACCCCCATTCTCCCGTCCCCTATCAAAATTAGTTCTATTTAACAACACTTGTATTATATGTAATTAGTTCATTTCAGCCATGAAGTAATTGTTATATTGTATTAAAGTTGTTTGTAAGTCTGTCTTTCTTGGTAAATTGTTAACTCTGTAGGACAGGGATCACATTCTTTTCCCTTTGTTCAGTTCCTGGAATAGAATTTGAGTTCAGCTGGTTTAAATAACATCGTCTATTATGTTTGCATTCAAAAAGTCATTTATTGAGTGTCTAGTCAATGGAGTCAGCAAGTATTTGTTGAGCATCTGCTTTGGACTTAATATTGAGTAGAGGAATACAAAGAGAGTGTATGATTTGGTTCCTAATCTTGGAACTTTTTATCTGGCTGAGAAGGCAACAGTGACACACCTAAAGTAATTTAAATAAACTAAATGGAAGAAATTCTGATTTGAGCAGTATTTGAGTATAAACTTAAATACTTACAGAGGAAGGTGAAACAGTGGAGGGGAATCCTTCATTGAGAGCTCAAATTTGGGTCTTGGTAGATAAATTTTAGGTAGTTGTGGGATGGCCTGAATAGAGACAGGTATTGGCAAGAATGTTGAAGGGAACTGCCTTAAGCGCTAGGCTGAAAAGCTTATACTTTGTCCTGAAAGTAATAGTAAGCAAAATGAAGGTGATGATTTAGGAAAATTAATCTCCAGGAGAAGAAAGGAGAGATTGAAGAGGGGAAAAATCAGCAAAAGGGAAAGCAGTGAGGAAACTGTTATATATAGTAATAGTAATCTAGGCCTGAAATTACAACAGTCTAAACCGAGTAGGAATGAAAATGAGTGAATCATATGAAAAACAGCCCAAAAGAAAGATTTAGTGAAAGTGGAGGAAGAGAAGGATATCAAAGATGATTGTAAGGTTAAGAGTTTGAAAACTGGGGAAATTGTTGTTTTGCTAGCTAACACATGGAACCAATGTTGGGGGGAAAGATGAGTGATTCTTTTGAATAAGAGGATATTACAGCATACTGGTAGAATTTCCAGTAAACATTTGTAAATGGGACTGGAGAGTGCATTACAGGGGAGATCTAATTATCGATACATGGAATTGGGAATCCTCCTTGGTAGATATCTTTGGAACTGGGGTTAGTGCTGTGTTTCTTAAACAGTGAGGGAAATTACTCCTAATGTCATTAATTTTGTGATCAAAATTCTCAGTGCCCCTAATTTGTGTGATCTTTGCAAACACAGTTTGTGTCTTTAACCATGTCTGTATACCACTTAGTATATAGCTCAATAAGCACCTTTGGCCTTGATAAATGGTCACTGATACCAAAAGAATCGCTCCCCCAAAGCTTGATTTCTTTCATTAGGAAAATAACTGATTTCAGAAATGTGTCTTAGAACTGAACGTGTGCTCTTCCGCTGAATCCTTTTCAAACTGAAATGCCTCTCTTTGCTGTGTGGCAGTTGGAGGAAATGTGGACTGGAAACAGATAGCAAGTATTCAGGAATCCATTGGAGAGACCAGTTCTCAGAGTGTCGTCGTCGCCGTAGATAGGTAAGGCGCTTGCTTTACTCCTTTCTCAGAGGGACACTGTTGTAATCCTGTAGCACTTAGGTGTATCCGCTCGTTGGTTAAAAGAGAAACGTTATTGCCAGGACATCTTCTCTTAAGTAATACAAGACTGTATTGTGATATGCTGTGATTTAAATGATGAAGTACCTGTAATTTTGCTTTCAAATCATAGAATATAGGAAGGAGATAAACAGTATGAAAATTTAAGTGATAGACATTAGTGGGCATTAGGGAAATTGTAACCTTGATGAGAAAAAACACGGTTCTTTTTTTCCTTTATTTTTTTAAAATTTCCTTTATAGAAAATGTACTCCCCTTATTATCCCTATTTGAAAATAGAGTATAATTTGTCTTTTTGAGTGTATGATATAGGATTGCATTATGGGTGAAATGAAGGGGTTTGCTGGCAATTCTCATTATAAACTTCTTTGAATAGGATTTCAGAATTTGTATATTATATACATTACCAGATATTCCTCATTTTTAGTTTGTTTTCTAAAAGAAAATCTGTACTATGGTTTATTTTACTATAGAATATTTAGTTTATTCTAGATTTTTAAAATTCCCAGTGTGTAAAACAATATCTAGTGTGTTTTTTTTTTTTTTTTTTGAAAATGAGCTTTTTCCAGATGGATGCCCAAATAATTGAAACTTAACATTTTACAACACTGATGTTTAAATTTTTTTCTAACACTTCTGATGGAAACTTTCAAAAATACAATATGTACTATAATTTTTTTTGGTGCTTAGAGACTCATGCTGATCCATTATTTCACTTTGCTTTAGATAAAAACTTCTTGCTCTAAGTATAGACAGAACTAGAGTGTTCATTTGCTACTGGCCCTGGCAATACTCCCTGGAACTTTTTCCTTGAAAAGAATTTTTCATGTCCAATGTCCACTTGCTTTCCTTTTTTTTTAAGGGAAGGAGGTAATTTGCCTTTCTCTTGTGAAGGTTGAAAAAAGATTGTGTATCATCTTATACCTACTGTATAACTCAAAGGCTTAACATGTGCTGCTTGGCACTTTTCAAGGTGCTTTCTGGGAAGGGGATCTAATAAAGAGTTGGATATATGTATACGTATAACTGATTCACTTTAAAACAAACAGAAAAAACACAAAGTGCTTTCCATGTGTTACTTCATTTTATCCTTTCAGCAACCTATGAGATAAGTATTATTATTGTCCTCAATTCACAAATGAGGAAACTGAAACGAGGGGAATTAGATAATTTGCTCATTCTCACAACCAGGCTAATCTTGTCTTGATTATTACCATAACCCTTTCATTAGTAGAGAATTTGGACACCGAGATATACACTCAGGCAGCATATCTCTGAGTGTGTTCAACCTCTCTGCCTTTCTGCCTGCATGTACAGCTCCAGAGCAGTGTAATATCTGCCCTTCTACTGCTAGGATAGATATCTTCCAAATGGTTTTCTAGCCATCCAGAAAATCATCTTCACTGTCATTATGAGAATCTATACAGGCAACAGTCTGTTTCCATAATATATTTAATATGACCAAAGCCAGTTCTGATTTATCCAGCTGCCCACTGTTTGTTACAGGGAGACATGTCACTCATTTGAACAAATGATATGCCTCTCCATTTTAAGAATGTGTGCTGTTTCAGAGGAGTCTTAGCACAAATTCTGTTAGTACTTCATTGTCTCAAACTCATCATCACCAGATACTTCTACAACATAAATTCAATGTCCAATTTTATACAAGGCCTCAATATTTAAATTTTACTTTATAGTGAAAGCATTAAAAGTTACCTCTTTGATTTGTTATAAGATTATTTTATTCTTATGTGGTACCTATCACTTCCTTGTTAAATTTCTTCTGAATTCCTTTCTGAGTATCTGAGTTTATTTTTATTTGTAATATTCTGATTCTAGTCTATAAGCTAATTCAGTGAGATATCCCTGGTATTCAAGACAGTGGTGAGAATATTATCAGGCATCATCCTGGAAAGTTCTGTACTTGTCCAGCAAAAAAAGTCATTTTTCTGTCCTTAGGCCTATTGTTCTGGATAATCTGTTGTGACAAGTATAGGAGCTAAATATGGAAAATAAAATAATTTTTCTTTGCTTAATTATATGTAGCTTCTGTTTCTTAATCAATGGAGAAATATATGTGGTTCCATCAAAAGCTTTAAAATGGTAAAATTTTCTGATTATCTTCACTTTTGTATTTGGAATCCTGTACTATTAGAATTTAGGAGAATATAGGGCACTTTAATCTGGAGTACCTGATCCTCTAGGATTTGCTAGGGAAACATTTGCTAGGCATTGTTAAACCAGATACTTCATAAGTATTACTAAACTTTGCAGGGGTGGATTTTGTCCAGGAATGATTTACCCCTGAAAGTTAAAAACCAGTTACTTAGTACCATAGTTTCTATTTTTATTACTGTTTTCTAAGCGCACCAGATCTAGCTTTATACTGGCGCATCCCACACTTTGGATATTCTGTCACCCGTCAGAAAATATGGACAGCTCCTCCCCAACTGTGTTTGCTCGTAAACATCTTTCATTTGGGTCTAAGCAGTAAATGTTACCTCTGATATTTTCACTATGAAAACTTTAAATACACAGTAATTTAGTCTGCCTGTATGTTGCATACAGCTAAAAGTTTATTTGATCCAGAATCTGCAAGTTTTATCTTTTTTTTTTTTTTGCATTGTTACATTGCTATCATAATGTGAATGAATTCAGTAATCTATCAGTTTTTTTTTTCTACTTGTACTTTTCAGGGAATGTCTTTTAATATTAACACACAAGATTCTCATGCTTCTGTTCTCTGCTTTTCATACATGGCATGTAGAATCCATTTCATAGATGATTCTGTGAAACACAGCTCTGTTCTCCTGCCTTAGTATATTAAGGTTTAACTTTAACTGCCTCCACAGACTGCTGTGCTCCACCATATGGCTTGTCTTTAGTGGAGCGTTACTAGAAATAGAGGGACCCCTCAGAGGCTACCAAAGTGAGCAGGAATTTAAATGCCCTTTCCCAGGATGCACGCTCCACCTACGTTCTACTGTCTCCTGAGTCGACAGAACCTGTTTGCTGATGATCTTCTCTGTTCTTGGTGCCTTTGTTCTTCACCATCTCACCACATTTTGAGGATTCATTGCTGCTTTCCCCTGGAGTTGCATATAATCGCCATCTCTGCTTCTGTTCTTTACTCCTATATGCTTTGTCATTTGCTTCCTTCTCAGTTAAAAAAAAGAAAAAAAGCTTTCTCGTTTCTTTTGTTCCTTTTCCTGTTGTTTCCCCTGTACTGCTTAGTTTTGACCTTCTTTGTGGTATGGTTTTTATAGCCATTGCCTTCCATGAGAATACCTCTAGTTTGAGAAACAGCTTAATGACATTCATAATGCATAGTCTAGCGAATCTCATTTTTGTTCATGTGAGAGGTTTGTAGGCTTTGTATATTTTAAATTTCTGGATCCAGTCTAACCAGTGGATTCAGTGGGGCCCCATTACTCTTACTTTTTCTCCCAGATTGTGTTTTCAGTCAGATTTTTGAATTGTTGTTTTGTTCTACTGATAAGAGCAATATAGGAAATCTCAAGATACCCCTTTAGCAGGAGATCAGATTCTGAGTTATTGCATTGTCAGTTTTTAAGCCATTTTGCCTATCTTGTTTTTGTTACTCATTGCCAGGATGCATAGACCTTCAAGGACACTGAGGTTGAAACATCATGATATACCCAGAATTTTTAGATAGTGGTAGTAGGAAAAAACTAGAATGTATTTTAAATGTTTAAATTATGTTTTGCTCATGTAAATGTGAAGCAGTATAGCAAAATGGTTGAGAGGGTGGACTCTGGAGTCTGCCTGTCCTGGTTTGAATCTTGTCTCTAACACTTACTGGTCCTGTGACTTTCAGAAAGTTATTAAATATCTTTGTGCCTCAGTTTCTATGTTGATAAAATTGGGAATATAATAGTATATACACACCTCATGGTGTTTGTGATTATTATGTGAGTGGATATATATAAAGCACTTAGGATAGTATCCACCTTGTGATTGTTGGTAGCTATTACTGTTACTATGACGACTGTTATTTCTAAGTTTGATATTTGACCTGCTCCTGCCTTTGAGGTTTCCTTTTTATCGTACAAATACTATGATGTACATTTTAAATTACGGAATATCAGTTCATCCTGGAAGTCACATCAAACCCTTGGTTACAAACTCAGAACATGGATAAAAATGCAGACTTTAAAATAAGAGGACTAATATGTTTATGATGAAATCTTTTATGAAACTTTGAAACACAGTAAAAGAGCTCAGTGAAGAAGGCAGGGCAAAGCTGGACAGCATAGCTTAGCCCTAAGCATTTGAATGCTGTAAGAAAAGCGGGTTAGCCACTTGTTGGTTAAACTGTTGGAGACTATTTGCAAGGTTCTGTTAATCATTTGTAATTTAACATAAATGAGTTTTTTAATCAAATGCACATTGCTTGTAAAAATAAAGTAGAAGTTTTCATTTTAAAACATGTTTAATGTGGGTAAATACTCAGGAAAATTGAAAAATCTTGTTTTGTGTATGCCAGTTATTAGTTTTACAACTTAACATTTTTCTTATTCTAAGACTCTCATAAGATACCTTTCCTAGTGTTTATAAATTTGCTAATAAAATTACAACAATGTATTTGTACTCTAATATATCGTTCGGTACAAAGGAGGGAGGGAGGAACATCCAAGCTATACTTGTTACTAACATACATGATAAAAAATATTCATTTGATTACCTAATTTTTGGTTCCCCTAAAACAGATAAAAGTAGCTCGTACACCAGGCCATTTACTTTTGAATTGATGTATCAGAAGTGAGACATTACAAGTTTTTGAATTATGTTTTTTTCTTTAGAATATTTACAGGGTCCACAAGGCTAGATGGAAATGCTATTGGTAAGTATGTACATTTACTCCACTTAAAAACTGATTTTTTGGCTTAAAAGACGTCAAAGTTAAGTTTTAAAAATGTTAATCTATTTATATTATAGTGGATTTTGTCCGTTGGCTCTGTGCTGTGTCTATGGATGAATTACTTTCCACTACACATCCAAGAATGTTTAGTCTACAAAAAATAGTAGAAATATCATATTACAACATGGGAAGAATAAGATTGCAGTGGTCTCGAATTTGGGAAGTTATTGGAGATCATTTTAATAAGGTATTTGAGTAATTATAGGATTTGCTTAATTTGTAATTTTTTATTGTTTAAAATTTCCTTATCATAATCTAATTGAGACCTTTTTCCTTTCCAAGCAGTTTTTTATTACATTTTTTTAATTAGATTTAGAAAACCCTTTGAGTCCTGTTTTTTCTTTTAGAAATAATTGCTCGAGGTTTTAAGAATTTAGTTAAAATATGTTCTTCTTGTTGAGAAATATTGTCAGCACACTTAGTGCCTTTATGGAGAATCTTTGAATTTACCTATCTATGCTATTAATTATATATTTTTTCTAAAATAAAAAATAAAGAATTAGCAAGTTTCACTGCTGATATTAGCACCCTATATTTCTGTTGCCATTACAGGTTGGCTGTAATCCTAATGAAGATGTAGCTATTTTTGCAGTAGACTCCTTGAGGCAATTATCAATGAAGTTCTTAGAGAAAGGGGAGCTTGCTAATTTCAGATTCCAGAAGGATTTCTTAAGACCTTTTGAACATATAATGAAACGGAACAGGTATTATATTTGTTGAATTGCTTAATATCAGAAAAATACCTTATTTTCCACAGTAGGGGGAAAAACCGAAGAAAAGGAAAAAAACCTGATGAGTTTTATCCAAGCAATTGTATTAATATTTTAGGTCTCCAACAATTCGAGATATGGTTGTACGGTGTATAGCACAGATGGTTAATTCTCAAGCTGCTAACATTCGGTCTGGATGGAAGAACATTTTCTCTGTATTTCATCTAGCAGCATCCGATCAAGATGAAAGCATAGTTGAACTTGCATTCCAAACAACGGGGCATATTGTCAGTGAGTATTCTCTAAGCTCTGTTCAAGTTAAAGAAAACAAAACTTTAATGTGTTCAGAAGATAATTCAAGTATAAGATTATGGGCTTGTCATGGGCTTTAAGTTTTCCAAGTTTTGCCTGCAGAAGCAGAGTAAATAATGACAGTGTTATCATTATTATAATATTATAGTTAACATTTATCGAATGTTTACTATATGGCAAGCACTAAAAGCACTTTGCATGCATTTTCTTCCGTCTTCACAGTAACTGGGTGAGATAAATATCTTTATTATTCTCTCTCTTTTTTTTTAATAGATAAGGAAACTCAGACCCAGTGAGGTTAAGTAATTTGTCTAAAGGCACAAAACTAGTGAGTGATGGAGTTGAGATGCAAAGCCAGAGAGTCTTAAAGCACAGCATTTGTTTTTCACCACTGCACTACACAGCCTCCTTTGACTTTAAAGAAGAATAAAATACTAAGGATCTAAATTAAGCCTCTCTAGAAGATAATGATGTTGTCATCATCAACATCAAGAATGATGACATCATCATAGCTGTCATTTATTGAGTGCTTGCTTGAATTAAGTAAATTAAGTACAGTGCTAAGCACTTTACTTACATTTTATTTAGTGCTTACCACTATCCTGTGCATATTATTATCGCCATTTTATAGATTAAGAAACTCAGATACAGAGAGATTAAATGTAATTTTGAATATTCACTCAACATCCGTTGATTTTGTATCTACTGTGTACCAGTCACTCTATTAGGTGCTGGGTTTATAGTGTAAATAAAACACAGACCTGTTTCCCTGTTACTACTACTCAAGGCAGTCAAGTAACTGGTCAGGACAGACATTGGAACCGATGTCTATTGGACATTAAAACCCTTAATCTTTAAGAAGTATCCATTACATCTAGCGGTTGGTGTATTTGAGGTATAATTAAGAAAAACTGAAAATTGATAATTATATTTATGTGTTTTTCTCCCGTATAGCCCTTGTGTTTGAAAAACACTTTCCAGCAACCATTGATTCTTTCCAGGATGCAGTGAAATGTTTGTCTGAATTTGCATGCAATGCAGCTTTCCCAGACACAAGTATGGAAGCAATTCGACTTATTCGCCACTGTGCAAAATATGTGTCTGATAGACCTCAGGTATAGCATCAGTTAGTAAACAAAATGTTGCTGAGCATTTATTTCCAGTCAGAGATCTAAGTTTATTTGGGAATTGAGGGGATATGAAGTATTTATTTTTCAAAATTATCTGAGTTATGGTTACATTTGTTGAAGATGTAAGGTAGTGTTTCACGTGTATTAACTTGTTTAATATTCCATAACAGCTTTGTGGGATAGGTTGTGTTATAGCCCCATGTAGATAAGGAATCTGAGGCACAGAGAAGTTAAAAATGTGCCCCTGCGTGCACGGGATAGTAAAGGAGACCTAGGATTTGAACCCAAGCCTGTGTTTTTAGCCATTACCTTAATATACTAAAGTTGACTGTGGATGAGTGTAGGCTTAAGCACTGAAGTAAAAGGTTGAATTGGCAACCTGGCTGCCAGCTTTGACTTGCATATCTGAATCTATCTTTGTAACTATCATAAGGAGCAGTGATGCTTCATAGATTTTTACTACATACTGACATGGACCTATGGGGTATCTAGTTCTTCTTATGTACATCTACTCATTTGATCTTCACACCTCCCCAGTGTGGTGGCATGGCTGCATGATGTAATAACCATTTAAATGATAAAAATGGACCCCTGAATAATGCAGAAAGCTGGTGATGGAGTTGAAGCTGAAAGCAACTTTTGGTTTCTAGTCCAGTGCTCTATAGGCAGTTGTAATCTCCATCTTTTTTTAAGTTATCAGATTGCTCACTTTTGATTAGTAAAGTGTTAAAAAATTTTTTGGAGAAATAATATGCTTAATGTATAGGTATTATGTTTTGCCTTTAATAAACCTCCGTTTCTTCTTGAAGGCTTTCAAGGAATACACAAGCGACGACATGAATGTGGCACCTGAAGACAGGGTGTGGGTGAGGGGATGGTTCCCAGTTCTCTTCGAGTTGTCCTGTGTCATCAACAGATGCAAGTTAGATGTAAGAACCAGGTAACAGCCAGTACTTGTAATTAAGATTTTGAGAAGCTTATTCTTACTTTAATGAAATCAACTTGTGAACGCAAGTTCAATTTTATCAAATATAGTAGTTATTCGATAGGCAGATTTTAAAATATGTTAAGTAGAGCAACAATAAAAAATGGAAATAAATTACTTTTCCTTAAAATTTGATTATGGCCTACTTTGAGTTTTAGGTTCTATGTTAATTTACACATTCTGTCTTTTCATACATTTGTTTCCAATCAGAAATTGAAGTTAGCACCAAAATTTATTTTCTGATGAATGATAAAAGAATTTCCAAATGCATGTCTTTGGTGGATTTTAGGTGAAGAACCATTTCTTTTTGAAGACTGGCCAGTAACATAGTTTTGAATAATATAGGCCTGTTCAAAAAGAATTGAACTCTTTCAAAAGTATATTCTCAATAAAAGATCTATATGAATATCTAGTCCATTTGTAAAGAAACTATTATGGGTATAATGTAACCAGACAAGTACTCAGCGCACACTTCTTACAGTTATAAGAAGTTGTTATGAATTTGTTAGCGTTCACATCAATCCCATAGTATTGTTTTTCTCACCCTGTATTTTTGACGGCCAAATTGAAATGACCAACTTGTGTATCCTAATGTCTGTCAACAGTGCATCAGAAAGGTAGTATAGACTTGTAACAGTTCCATGATAGAATATAATGAAAGAATGAATCTCTCCTTCCGCCCCTTATGCCAGAACCACACCTATCCCCAGCCAAGGTTAAGTTTATTTTATAGCCTAAGAAATGTTTCACTTTTATAGTGCTATTTGTTATAACAAATTTTGTGAAATAGAAAGTAATCCAAAATATGACTCACACCTTGGAAACTTGTTATAGAATTTAGTAATCACAAGCACATATGACATTATATTTCGCATTTAGGCATTGAGGAATTTTTGTCAGTGGACCTGTTAGGAAACTTGATAAAATTCAAGATGACCCCCAATTGATATAACTCTAAATTATTTAGATATACAGCTTTCAAATGTCCAGCCACTTCAGTAGAGCAACGAACATGTCATAACTGACGAGTCATGGAAACTCAGCACCCCCCTCCCTGCCCTTGTTTATTTGTAGAAGTCTGTTTGACGTGGATCTACCTGCTTTCTTAGCCTCTCAGCCTGTCCTTGTCTGGGACCACACTACCTTGCTTCTCACCATATCCTATGTTCAGATTATGGATGGGTTTAGTTGTTAAAGAGAAGAGAAAAGGGATGTTCTAGTTGGTAAAAAAGAGGGAAAATAAGAGTAAACTTTGTTCAGTGATGGCTTTGATTTTCTTACCTCATTCCAGGATTTGTAAAGGCAGTTATTTAGATTACATTTAAAAATGCAGCACTATGATTTGTATAACACACTAATTACAAAGTACTTTCAAATGCATTCTCATTTGAGTCCCTCAAAATTCTGTAGATTTAGGGTTGAATAATTAACCTGGAGCCCTACACATTCTTTTTCCCTACACCAGCAACTTAAGTATTCATCAAAACTTGTTCAATAGTAAAAAGCCTTGGAAACCTCTATAGATCTGTGCTTGCTTTGGGGGCCTGGAAGAATCAGGATTTTCACATCCAGTCACCCCAGCCCTGGGGGTTAGCATCCAGTTTACTTGGAGTGGGAGGAAGAGGGAGCCTTGTCCCATTGTAGGGGAGACATGGAACTCTGACACAGTTCTCCTGGGGAAGACAAAGTGTGTTTCTTACGCAGGAATTCCTTTACTGTAGTTCCTTTACTTCTGATTTTACACATTAGGTATCTTACAGATCAAATAAACTGTTGTGAACTTGCCGTAGGACTGAACTACCATAATGTTATTTTACACATCTATTGAACAACTACTTGTTTAGAGCCTACTATGTATCAGGCATGTACTCGGCCCGGGGGGTAGTAGCATAGCAGCAAATGAACTAGACCACGTACCAGACCTTATGGAGTGTTTCAAAGGAAATTTTGTTCTGGCCTACTGTCAGACTTTTCGAAATATAAACCTTTTCTAAGTGGAAGGGTACCTATATTTTACTAGAAGAAATTAATGTATAGAGAAAAGATCAAGCTTTTTAATGTTTACATGAAGGCATTATTTCAAGGAAGGTAATAAGGAATCAGAAGGCAATTTTGAGTTTTAGTTTTAACACTTATTCAAAAGAGAAGAATGGGATATTAAAGCAGTTTATTTGTTCAAGGAACACTTAACTGTGTGCCCCTGTATGACAAGTGCTGCTCTGGCCTGGGATACAGCAGGAAACAGACACCCTGCCCACACTAGTGTCTTAGTGGATTAGTTTGATAAATCCTTCAGTTTGAGGATATTATGTGAACAATTAGAGTGTTAACTAAAAATTCCTATAGCTCTTTGAAAAAGATTTTCCAAAATCTAATTTTATTTGTTCTTAGACTGATTTCTGTGGCCACAGTGTCACAAAATTAATATTCACCCAAATGATGATCTTTCTCAATCTATAATTCCATTTACATTTTTAAAATGCTGGAATGATGGGCTGGGAGTGGAAGAAAAGTAGAAGAAAAAATTTTCAGGCCAAGGCGTTTGGAGTTTTTTCCAAAATGATGCATCCTAAAGAAACCTGTTTTACAACCTAAATTTTTTAAAGCTCAGTATCATGTGTTAGTTTAAAACCAGTTTTAAACTTTGCTTTCAGTAACTGTTTGCACTAACTATAAAAACTATTTTAGGAGGGGGATACTAATGTGGTATGCTTTTTTGTATTATAGCTTTCCTAATTACATTTTATCATTTTAGGGGTTTAACAGTAATGTTTGAAATAATGAAAACTTATGGCCACACTTATGAAAAACACTGGTGGCAGGATTTATTTAGAATTGTTTTCAGAATCTTTGACAACATGAAATTGCCAGAACAGCAGACAGAGGTAAGAGAACATGAGATTTTCATTTAACACAGTGAAGTCAAAAGGTTCTTTTTTTCCCTAATACATTTTAGTATTTCAAATTAAACACAGTGAACAGAAAAAAAATCCTAGAAATTTTTTCTTTAAGGCATTATAATATAGTAGTAAGTCTTTATAAACAATGCAGTTTGGGGATAGAAGTGAGTTAATGAATTGGGTTTTGTTTTCAGTGTCTTTGTTGAACTTCCAGTGTCTTTTCCTCATTTTAATGTTGTCACAAGTAAAACATCAGAGCTCTCCTTAGTATTCATAGGGCTTCTTATTCTGAATTGAATAAGGAATGCGCGTTTGTTTATTTATTTATTTATTTCAAAGTCTTTTACTACAGACCAGTTACAGTATGTGTTTCAGTAAGTGTGGGAAAGAACATCAGGTCTTCGTGTTTTGTCCCATATAGTGTACTAAATGCAAATTTGGGGGCCTCTCTGACCTGCACAAAATTTTATTTTAGATCTACAGGTAGACTCTTAGAACATTTTATAAAGTGGACTAAGTAGACATATGTTTATGCCCTGGCACAAAACCATGTATAAAAATTAGTCCAGATTAATCCATTTGAGAAAAATAAAGAAATTACTTACACTCCCCCCCCCCCTTTTTGGGGGGCTGTGTTGGGTCTTTGTTGCTGTGCGGGCTTTCTCTAGTTATGGCGAGTGGGGACTACTCCTCGTTGCTGTGTGCGGGCTTCTCTTGTTGTGGAGCACCAGCTCTAGGTGCGTGGGCTTCAGTAGTTGTGATGTGCGGGCTCAGTAGTTGTGGCTCGCGGGCTCTAGAGCGCAGGCTCAGTAGTTGTGGCACACGGGCTTACTTGCTCCGCGGCATGTGGGATCTTCCTGGACCAGGGCTCGAACCTGTGTCCCCTGCATTGGCAGATGGATTCTTGTTTTTTGTTTTTTTAATTAATAGCTACTTTATTTATTTATTTATTTATTTATTTATTTATTTATTTTTGGCTTTGTTGGGTCTTCGTTTCGCGCGAGGGCTTTCTCTAGTTGCGGCAAGCGGGGGCCACTCTTCATCGCGGTGCGCGGGCCTTTCACTATCGCGGCCCCTCCCGTTGCGGAGCACAGGCTCCAGACGCGCAGGCTCAGTAGTTGTGGCTCACGGGCCCAGTTGCTCCACGGCATGTGGGATCCCCCCAGACCAGGGCTTGAACCCGTGTCCCCTGCATTAGCAGGCAGATTCTCAACCACTGCGCCACCAGGGAAGCCCTGGCAGGCGGATTCTTAACCACTGCGCCACCAGGGAAGTCCCCTACTTACACCCATTTTATTTTAAACCTATGCTAACCCACTTGGGTAAATTCTTATCATTGCCTTCCTCTGTTTTTCTTCCATGTTCTATCATAGTCTGGAGCAAGACCAATTGTTGTTATTAGTGTCTGTTGTTTGAAAAGTCATAGCGTTAATAGCCAGACAATGCAGTGGTGGTTTTTTTTTAATAAAACAGTGCAGAAAATAGTTATTTTATATGCAGATGGTTATGGGATAATGAAGAGAAATAGATCATATATAAAGTTGAGGTGAATGTCATATTCAAGGAGTTAAGTGCTCTGAAAGGAACCTACAGGCTTACTGTTTTAAATATGCAAACATATTTCTTTGAAATTCTAGTAGTTGATGAATGGCCCGACCTTCATTTAATGACTGTCTCCCCTGTAGAAAGCTGAGTGGATGACAACGACATGTAATCATGCGCTTTATGCTATCTGCGATGTGTTCACCCAGTATTTAGAAGTACTCAGTGATGTACTTTTGGATGACATTTTTGCCCAGCTCTACTGGTGTGTGCAGCAAGGTAGGTCTGTACCAGATAAGTGACACAAAGTGTTAAATGTGACCCTGGTAATACACAAATGAATTGCTCTTTTCTTTTCTAGACAATGAGCAGTTAGCACGATCTGGTACAAACTGCTTAGAGAATGTTGTTATTCTGAATGGTGAAAAATTTACCCTAGAAATCTGGGATAAAACTTGTAACTGCACACTGGACATCTTCAAAACCACAATTCCACATGCGTAAGAAGATTTTATACAACTTTATATTTGTATGTTGAATGATGGACATAAAAGGTTTGATAGTAATTAGTGATTTCTCATAACAGAAATCCTTTTTAAAATATCTCAGTGTTCTTTGAATTTGTGTTTATTGCAAATCAGACTCCTATAAAACCATAACAAATACATGAATTAAATTTTTTATATACCCAAACTTTTAGTCTGATCATTTAAAATTGGAGTCATAATGAAATGATTTAATAAGATTTTATTCATCCAGATTAAACGAAGCAGTGGTTCTGAATTGGAAAAAAAGAAAATCTCAGCATTTGTTTTAGTTACTGTAAATGTAATAATCTAAGGAAAATTTATTGTATTTTGTATTACAATATTGTATATATTGTATTTTACAGTTAATTATCATCTTTTTCTAAGGGATAAGTTTGGAATTGAATTGTAGTGGAGTTTTTACTGATTGGGAAACTAAGACATAGTCTTGCTAAATGACTTGATGGCACCTGGATCATTTGTAGGACACCTTGAACTTGCTTCCCAGCTCATTTCATTTCAAAACATGTTGGATGCGGCGTGGTTCACACTCTCAGTGACTGGTATGATTTTGGTGTTTTAAAGGCTCTTGACCTGGCGTCCTGCTTCTGGAGAAGCTGCTCCCACACCTCCGTCTCCTGTGAGTGAAAAACAGCTGGTAAGTTTTAACAAATAAAGCATATATTAAATTACTTAACTACTTGTGGTAAGTATTCTACCATGGGGCAGATTCTTTTATATGAGCCCAGCTCTTTTAAAAAGATGTCGTAAAATATAGATGGTCTTGAGACAGAGTAAAATGATTTTGAGAGCACAAGAGGCAGGTACAGTTTACATAAGGATTTACATACCAAGCTGAAGATAGTATTGGATGTTATTTTATTTAAACTTTCAACTTTGATATAATTTCACCTTAGAGAAAAGTTACAAAAGCAGTTTAAAGAATTCTGATAGATGCTTCACGCAGCTTATTTGTTTCCTAGATCTGCCGTAACAAATTACGACAAACTTAGTGGCTTAAAACAACAGAAATTTATTCTGTCACGGCTCTGGAGGCCAGAGGTCCAAACTCAAGGCATCAGCAAGGCCACATTCCCTCCCAGGGTGTTAAGGGAGAATCCTTCTTTGCTTCCTCTAGCTTCTAGTGGCTGCTGACAGCCCCTGGCGTTCCTTGGCTTGTACACACATCCCTCCATTCTCTGCCTCCATCTTAACGTAGCTGTGTAAAGCCAAATCTCTCCCTCCTTTCTCCTTTAAGGACACTAGTCATTAGATTTAGGGTCCTCCCCAAATTCAGAATGATCTTGTCTCAAGATCCTTAACTTTAAAGACTCTGTTTCCATGTAGCCTTCACAAGTACCAAAGGTTAGGACTTGGACTTACCTTTTTGGGGCCACTGTTTAACCCATTATCTACCCTCTGGTGCCCCAAAATTCATGTCTGTCTTTCGGGCGAAGTCATTTATGCCATCCCAACATCCCCGGAGTCTCAACTTAGTGTAGCATCAACACCAAGTCCAAAATGTCATGTAAATATCATCTTATCAAAAGTCCCAAATCTCATCATCTGAGTCATCTAAATCAGGTATGTGGTCTATTCTGGAGCAAAATTTCTCTCTATTTGTGGACCTGTGAACCTGTAGAACAGATTAACTGCTGCAAAATACAGTGGTGGGCAAGCATAGGGTAAACATTCTCATTCCAAAAGGGAAGCATGGAAGGAGTAAAAGGGTCACTGGTCCTAATCAAGTTCAAAACCCAGGAGGACAAATTCATTAAGTTTCAAGGCCTGAGGATAATTTCTGTAGCTTGGTACCCTGCCCTACCCTCTGGGCCCATGGCTTCTCCCTCTGGTGCTTCAGCTTTGCCCTCTGAATCATTCCTCACAAGTTCCACTTTCCACCCAGTAGTACAACACAATTCAGCCAAGGTTTCTGCAACTTATAACAAGGATCACCATCCTTCTAGTAGCCAATAACGCATTCCTGATTTCCTTCTGAGATCTCACCAGAAACACCTTTTTTTTTTCTTCAAATAAAGTTATTTATTTATTTATTTATTTTGGCTGTGTTGGGTCTTCGTTGCTGCGCGCGGGCTTTCTCTAGTTGCGGCGAGCGGGGGCTACTCTTCATTGCGGTGCGCGGGTTTCTCATTGCACTGGCTTCTCGTTGCAGAGCACAGGCTCTAGGCGCGTGGGCTTCAGTAGTTACGGTGCACGGGCTCAGTAGTTGTGGCTCACGGGTTCTAGGACGCAGGCTTAGTAGTTGTGGTTCACAGGCTTAGTTGCTCTGCAGCATGTGGGATCTTCCCGGACCAGGGATGAACCCATGTCCCCTGCAATGGCAGGTGGATTCCTAACCACTGCACCACCAGGGAAGCCCCAGAAGCACCTTTAATGTTCATATTTCTATCAACATTCTAGTCATGACCATATATATGTGTGTGTGTGTGTGTGTGTGTGTGTGTGTGTGTGTATATATATATATATATATATTCTTTAGGATGATAGAAGCTTTCTCTACCAGGCATTTCCCTTCCTTCTGAATCCTCACCAGAATTGAGTTTAACATCCATATTTCTACCAACAGTCTCTTCAGGTCAGTTTAGTTTTTTTTCTATTGTACGCCTCAAAACTCTTCTAGCCTCTACCATTACCCAATTCCAAAGCCACTTCCACATTTTTAGGTCTTTGTTATGGCCGCACCCACTTCATGGTACCAAAATCTGTATCAGTCAGTGTTCTCCAGTTCCAGAGAAATGGAGCCAGTAGGAGATAACCTACACCTATGTGTTTCCATATTTATCTATACGTGTGTGTGTGTGTGTAATATATGTATGTATATGTATCCCTATATATTTTTTCCCCTTAATTTCAAGGAATTGGCTTAAGCAGTTGTGAGGGCTGGCAAGGTTGAAATGTATAGGGCAGGTGGGCAGGCTGGAAACTCCTGGGCAGCTGTAGTCCGCAGGCAGAACTTCTTCAGGGAAATCTCAGTTTTGCCCTTAAGCCCTTTGAACTCATGGGATGAGGCTTGACCCATATTATTGAGGATAATCTCCTTTACTTACAGTCATAACTGTAAATGTTCACCACATCTACAAAATACCTTCACAGCGACACTTGGAATAGTGTTTAATTGAATAACTGGTCACTATAGCCCAGCCAAATTGACACATGAAACTGACCATCACACCAGGTTTCCCGAAGTGTTATCACTGTACTACATTTGCTTTATTATTTCCACCCTCCCTCTTCTTCTCTCACTCCCCCACCTCCCTACATATATTTTTCTGGATTCTTTGAAAATAATTTGAAAATAACACACCCTTTTTTCCCTAAAATTTTTAGTGTGTTTTCCATAAAATAAATAAATATATATAGTCACGGTGCAGTTAACAAAATAGGGAATTACTATTGAAACAATACTATAATCTGGCTTTATTCAGATTTCTGCTGTTCTCCCACTAATGTTACTGAATTTTAAACCCAGGAAGCCAGAGGTAGCAAATCTATGCCCACTGACCTGATCTGTCCCCCACAGCTTTTTCATTTCTTAACTCATTGTCAGTGGCTAAAACTTAGGTCTCACAGAAGAGCACCACTCTGAACGTGTCTTGAGAACTGTGACATCTGGCATATCGGGCCCACATCGCTCCATGACCCTGACCCACTGGAGTTGTTCGTTCATCGCAGACTCCACCGCTGTGACGTCCTGTTTGCAGCCCGGGACGAGCTTGCTCTCACGTCCGTTTCTCTGGGATGTGGCCCGCTCCCTGCGTGCTCTGGGGCTTTGTGTTTGCTCCCTCTGCTGTGTAGTAGTTCGCAGGGTGGGCTGTGGTGCCAGACCCCAAGTCAGATCATGGCTCCGCACCGGCTAGCTCTGCAGCCTTAGCAAGTTACTTAACCTCATTTAAAGTGGGTCTTGTGGTGGGAATTAGATCTGGTGCTGCACATGAAGTCGTTAGAACAGCGTGTGCCAGGGTGCGCGCTCGGCCACTCTGCCGGCTGCTGGGCCGATGAGGTGGGCCCGCTGGTGCCCCTCGAGGCTGCTCGCAGTCTCTTCCTTGGCTCCGTCCGGGAGCTGCAGCTGCCCTGGCTCTGCCTCTAGTCTCCTGCTGGAACCAAGTAAAGCTAAAAGAGTAGTAATGTCAGCTACCATGTATCGTCTGACACCTCTAGTGTCAAAGGATTGTTAAGTGTTAAGGATTTACTGTCAAATCCTTAACAACCTGCAAGGAAAGTGTCATCTCCATCTTCAGATTTCAGGTCAGAAAACCTCAGCTCAGGAAGATTCATTGCTTCCCCAAAGGCTACGCATAGCGGGAGCTGGATACTGGAGTGGCTCTGTTGGACTTGAACATAAGCTTGTCTTCACGCACTGCTCTCCTAGTTGGTCGCCTTCTCACTGACCTTTCTGGTTGGTGGGTTCTTGGGTGACAGAACATCCTTCCCTAAATGCACCCCTACAAAGCTTTCCTGGGCTGAGCCTACACAAAGCTTGCAGAAAGCCCTGCCCACCATGTGTGTTTCTGTTTCGATTTCATGACAATTCATGGGTATTGCTGACAAGTTTTTCCACATAGTGAAGCTTATTAGCATTTCTGTCTGTTGCTCTTGGGTGGTATCAGGCCTGATCTCAGTGAGGGTCAGAAAGGAAGCTTTTCTCTAAAAGATTATCAGCTCTTATCCATGTGCAGGTAATACTAAATAATTTACCCATTATGTCCATAATTGCAGTGTGTACAATGTGATTTTCATAGGGACACAACGTAATTTTTTAAAAAAGTGTAATAGAAACCATTTTCATCGTTAAGCTTTATTCATTGTACTTAAAATGAATTTTTTTATTTTATTAGGATACACTATCACAGAAATCTGTAGATATTCATGATTCTATTCAGCCAAGATCTGCAGATAATAGACAGCAAGCTCCATTGGCTTCTGTCTCTACTGTGAATGAAGAAGTCAGCAAAATTAAACCCACAGCAAGTGAGTTATTTCTCTTAATAAAAATAAATTGTGTATTTTGTTTTATGTAGGCAAGATGTGAAAGTTTTGCTTTTACTTTTATTAACAAACACATACTGTAATTGTGTGGTCACTCGCTTACCGTGTTTGCTCCAACTTGGACATCCCCCGGCAGATGGTCAGGAACTCTGCCGACACCTACAAGACCAGTTTTTTCCTGCAGTGCTTTCAGCTGGTGTGTGTTTGAAGCACCTGGGTCTTGAGAGGAGAGAGGGAGCGGCCAGGGCATCGGGGAGCAAGCCCTCTGCTGCCCCCAACCCGCGTCTCCTCTGCCCCTCCCCTCACTTTCTTCAGTTCTTTTCACAAAGAAGGGGAATCCCTCCTGTTTTTTACTAAATTGGTTGACAGAGGAAAGAGGACCTCCTCGCTAGAGGAAAACAGGACAACTTGAATTGCTTTTTAAAATTGAGGTGAAATTCACATAACAAAAGTAACCGTTTTTTTTAAAGTGAACAGTTTGGTGGCATTTGGTGCATTCCCCATGTTGTGCAGTCCCCACTTCTACCTGGTTCCAGAACATTCACCCCAAAAGGAAACCCCGTAACCGTTATCCTGTTGCTGCCTCTTCTCCTCTTCCCCAGCCCCTAGCCACCTCCCATCTGCTTTCTGTGTCTGGATTTGTACATTCTGCACATTTCATATAAATGGAATCATACAATGTGACACTTTATGTCTGGCTTTTATTTAGTATAATGTTTTCACGGTACATCCACAGTGTAAAATGGGTCAGTAGTTCATTCCTTTTTATAGCTAATTATCCTTTGTATGGATATACCACATTTTGTTTATCCTTTTATCTGCTGGTGGACATTTGGGTTTGTCGCACCTTTTAGTTATAATGATTAATGCTACTGTGAATGTCTGTGTACAAGTGTTGTTTGATTACCTGTTTTTAATTCTTTTGGGTGTATACATAGGAGCGGACTTGCTGGGTCATAAGATAATTCTGTGAGGAACCCCTAAAATGTGTTCCGCAGTGGCTGCACCATTTTGTATTCCTACCAGCAATTCCATTTTTTCCACATCCTCACAGACATTTCTTCACAGACATTTCTGTTTTCTTCTTCTTTTTAATAATAGCCATTCTAGTGGGTATAAAGTGTTGTCTCATTGTGGTTTTACTCTGCATTTCCCTAAGGATTAATGATGTTGAGTATTTTTTCATGTGCTATTGGCCATTTGCGTATCTCCTTTGGAGAAATATTTAATCATGTCCTTTGCTTATTTTTAATTGGGTTGTTTGTTTTTTTGTTGTTAGTTGTTAAGAGTTTCTTACGTACTCTGGATGCTACACCCATGTCAGATACATGATTTGCAAATATTTATTTTCTCCCATTCTGAAGGTCATCTTTTTACTTCTTATTGATAATAATTCTATGATGTACAGAAGTTTAAATTTTGATGAAGTTCAGTTTATCTGTTGTTGCTCATGCTTTTGGTGTCATAGTTAGGAATCCATAGCCAAAGCTAAGGTCATAGAGATTTTCCCCAGGGCTTTCTTCTAAGAGTCTTGTACTTGTAGCTCTTACATTTAGGTAATCGATCCCTTTTCAGTTAATTTTTTTCAGGGAATTTTTATTAATCCTAGGTGTTTACATTTGTTTTTGAGGGATGACAGATTTGGTGTCCTCCCTGAAAGGAGCCCCCCGCTTCAGTCACTGTGTCTTGCTTCTCAGAAGGGACATAGGTGGCGATGAGCGGCCTGTTTTCATTTTTCATTCCTGGGCTCTGCAGCGCAGCTGTTAGCACCCCTCACAGCTTTGGTCTGCCCTGGAGGGTGCCGTGAGGGCACGGTTTCGCTCTCCCTCAGCCCCAAGACTGAACTTACATATACTTGGCTTTGTAAGGGAAGGACGTGGTCGGCAGGTTTTTACTTGCCTGATCTGGGAGCATCCCTTGAGGAGTGCAGAACGCTGCTCCCCTGGCCTTCTGACCTGAGGACTCGCATTTCCTTCCTTGTGCCACCCGCTCGAGGTCCTTGAGGAAGAGTTCACTGTGTCCCACGAGCCCTTCCCTTCGCTCAGGGGACAGGTGTGGTTGCTGTGCCCGTGGGGAGGTGTCAGCGCGGCCTGAGCACTTGGCCCTGTGCGAGGGGCAGCGGCCTCGTTCCTTCTTCACAAGCGGAAACCACCTCTGCCCCAGCTGGGCTCCACCCCAGTGCCCGCCGACCCCCTTGTTCATCCTTGCTCAGCTTTGCCCCGTCCTTTGGTGACCCAGGGAAATGGTCGCCTAATATGACCCTTGGCACTGTCAACCCTTGTGAACGAAATTTGTTCAAGTAGGTACTGTCCCCCAAACATGCAGCTGGTCGTTGCTGATGAGACCAGGTTCCTCCTGCGGTTCTGAAAGGACCCCGGGAGGCATGGAGAGCCCTCAGCTCCCCAGCCGACAGCTCTGAACGCCCGTACAGCTGACATTGGAGCTGATGAGAACGCATCTCCTTCGGCGCCAGCCCCCTCCCGAGCGTCCCCGTGAGTCCGGGGGTGCTGCCAGGACACCCTGCCCCCGGAACTGGGAGTGCTCTTGCGACCTGACTGAGGCAGGACTAGGAAGAGACAGCCATGGGACTGGGGGTGTCTTGGATTTCTTATGTTTTTTGACTTGAGATCTAGTACTAAGAACTAAATGTTCAGTACATCAGCATTTCTGAAAACTATCTGGAAAGGGGTCGTTAGGACCTAAATAAGAATAAATTTAAGCAAGTTGTTTTGCTATCTCCCCAAAATCCCTAAAACCTGAATTTAACTTGTAGAAATTGGGTAATTTCCTGGTGAGTCCAGTGGTTAGGACTTGGCGCTTTCACTGCCGTGGCCCGGGTTCAGTCCCTGGTCGGGAAATTAAGATCCCGACGGCCAAAAACAAAACAAAACAAAAAAACTAACTTCTTGAAATTGGTGCCAGAAAAAGGAGTTTGTAATAATAGCAAAGTGGAAAAAAACTGAAGGACTGTCAAGTCGTCCAGCGCTGGAGCCGTTGCCCTGAGGCCGATGAACAGGCAGCGCCCTCACCGTGGGCCGTTGTGCAAGTCCTGAAGAGCCACCCTGAGAACCGACCTTGGGGCTGGGCCAGTGCTGCCAGGTCTTGCAGCTCCTCAGTTGTTGAGTCGTCGTTCTGAACCTTGCATTTATTTCTGCGTTTGCTTACCCGATGGCCAGTGAAGTGGAAACCCTTCCGTGAACATGTCTCTCCTTAAGGAAACGGCCCATCGAGCGCAGTCGTTCAGGCCAGAGGGACGCAGTGCCTGAGCACCGGTTGCTTCCAGCGTGGTTACTTCTATGGTCACGCACTTAGTGGAACTCTTCATAGACTTCTGTGCTTATGAATCCCTTTGGGAACATGGGGTCATTTTGGCTACAGCTACCCACCTGGATCCAAAGAAACCATGTGCTCTGGTTGACCCACAGTATCGTCCCAGTGGTCAGAACTCTTGTCTGCCCCTCACTTCCTGCCTTATAGATCTAGCTCCCGTTGTCTTCTTCTGGTTGAGGTTTTTATATTACCTATAGTTAAAGGTCAAACTTGGGTTTGCAGTAAATACTATTAAAATTATAGCTTTTAACCCATTTGATACATTTTATTGAGGAATAATCTAAGTCTTAAAATTTGTAGTGGAACCTTCTTGAACATATTCACTATTCCAAGTCATTTTGAATATTTTTGTTTACTTAAAAAGGTAATTTTCTAAGACTTTTCTAAATTATCAATTAAATGAAGCTTTTACTGAGTAGTGCTTATGTGCAGAAGCAGGCTATCCTCAGTGTGATGTGTGCAGGTTACCTTCATACGTGTTAATGTTTCCTTAGCATTGTAATGTCATAGAAATTATAAAGGATTCAAAATAATTTTTGTTTGCATGTGCATTGGGGTGGGTTTCCTCACAGAATTTCCAGAACAAAAATTGTTTGCCGCCCTGTTGATTAAATGTGTTGTGCAGCTGGAACTCATCCAGACCATCGACAGCATCGTGTTCTTCCCCGCCACAAGTAAGAAGGAGGACGCGGAAAACTTAGCCGCAGCGCAGGTGAGCGGGTGCGAGGGCCACTGCTTTTTGTTGAATGGGGAGTTAGCGCCACAGTCTGGGCTTCAGAGCAGAGGTCAAGCTAGAGAGCATCGCCACACAGCTGTCATTTTAAACCGTGGGACTGAGGGCGTGGACAGCGCTGGGAGGCGGGTCAGGGCCCGAGCCTGGGGGCCTCCGTGGTTTAGAGCTCCAGGTGCTGAGGCCGGTTCTTGTCCTCTTGCCTGAGGACAAGAGCCAGGGAGGCAGGGGGAGACTGGGAGACAGTGCTGCCCTGCAAGCCAGATGGGGGTGCTCTGAGAAGCAGGGTGTGGTCAGCCCTGTCAGATGTTCCGCAGGGCAGGCGAGAAGCCGCCCAACAGCTGCCCTAGAGAATTGCTCCAGCAATTTGGTGGACTTTGGTTGACCTTGACGTGTGTTTAATTGTAATGTTGATACAAAAGCATTATTAAAATGGGTACAAGAGAAGAGAAGAATTGCAGACGGCAGATATCCGTAAGTCTGTCAAGGAGTTCCGCTGTTAAGACAGGGTATGGAGAAATGGGCTAATAGATGGGGGCGGATGAGGGGGCTCAAGAGAAGGGTTCGCTTTGTTTTGTCATTGAGGTTGGCAGTATGGCAGCCCGGAAAACTCTCATCCGGGAGAGAGAGAAACAGTGCAGAAGAGGGAGGGACAGTTGCTAGAGCGTCTTTCAGAGCGAATGGAGGGGCACCTAGCCCAGAGTCCTGGGGGCACCTGGAATAGAAGCACAGACAGTTCGCAATGGTAACAGGAGGGCACGCAAAGCGGGTGGGTTAGAAAGTCTCAGCAGGTTGGTCTGTCTGGTGGCCGGAGTCTGTGGGAGATTCTTCTGTTTTCTCACTGAGCTAGGAAGCAAAGTCATCTACCAGGTGAGGTTGGGAAGAAAGTTTTAGGTCCTTGAGGAGAGAAAGAAAAACGCGAGTGAGGCGTCCAGCAGAGTGGGCTAGGAGGGCGTGGAGGCGTTGCAGGGCAGCACCCAGAGCCCCTGGATTTAAAGAGAAAGCCCGTTCTTCTCCAGTCGTGTGTATTATGCGGTACAACGTAGTAGGCCGTTTTGCCAGCCAGTTACTAAGAAGAGGAGGTGACAGGTCATGCACGAGAATATTTATACTTAACAGTCCATGGCCTCAAACTGGCGAAGAGAAGCGAGGACGTGGGGAGGGCGGGGAGCGGGAACGGGGGAGAGGCCGGGGTCTGGTGGGTGCAGAGCTCTGGGGTCAGGAACTGTGGGGAGGGAGCTGAAGACATTGGAGGCGACTAGGATGCACAGAATGAAGCTTCTGGAAATTTAATAGCAAAAGGTGGACCTTTTCTGTTGAGGCAGCACAGATTAACTTCTGTGGCTTGCTCATAAAACGGGTCTTTGGGGAGCCCTGAGTTCTAAATTCACTGACCTCTGTGACTGGGTGCGTGTGCTGCGGTGGTTTGTTTCCCAAAGAGAGATGCCGTGGACTTTGACGTTCGAGTTGATACTCAGGACCAAGGAATGTATCGCTTTCTAACATCGCAACAACTCTTCAAGCTGCTGGACTGCTTGTTGGAGTCACACAGATTTGCAAAAGCATTTAACTCCAACAATGACCAGAGGACGGCTCTGTGGAAGGCGGGTAAGCTGTGGGTGGGGGTCCCCCGCCTGCCCAGTGAACCCCGCCGCCGTACCACAGGCCTTTCTCTGGTTTATAAAAAGCCAGATAGCTGCCTGGGTAGATTGGTCTCCCCCGTGTTTAGTCACACTGTTATTTGACTGACTTTCAAATCGCCTTTCATCTTGTTTACCCAGTCTGGGCCTTCCTGTCGACACCGGCTGCATGCTACAAGCTGCCCTTTCCTGAGGCCAGACCTCAGAAGGGAAGTGCAGGGCTTTGAAGTGGGAGGTAGATATGTTTTTGAACAAGTTGGAAAATTTAAGTAAAAAACAAGCTTTATAATAATTTTACTGACATGGTTAATTTTTTATTAAAGAAATAGTTACTTGGTGCCTATTAGGTGCAAAACGGTGCCAGAGAGTGAGAGGCTGCGGAACAGGCAGAAAAAAGAAGGAAGCTGCCCTTCCTTAGACAACAGACTCTTCTGACAGCCTTACATTTGCGTGATTTATTTTATCCCCAGTGTCTCTTTAGCTCCTCATTAAACCCACCCAGGCTTTGTTCATTCTCTTCCGTTCACAACCTCACTTCTGTAAGGAGTAGTCTGTACTTATCTTTTGCCCTTTATTCAACCCAAGTTGTGGCCACCGTTCAGCTGGGACTGTTCCTGCCAAGGTCACCAGGCTTTTCACTTCCCCAGGCCCTCCTCCTCCTCCTCCCCCTCCCCCCTCCTCCCCCTACCCCCCTCCTCCCCCTACCCCCCTCCGTGGGCTGCTCACCTTTGGCCCATTCTCCCCATTGCGGGGGTGTGGCCTGTGCAGGCTGCCCGGAGCCGAAGTGCATCTCCTTTGAAGAGTGGCGCCTTCCCAGGCAAAGCTGTTGTGTATCTCGGGTCCCCAGCTTGAGGGGAGGGAGTTCTAAACGCAAAAATACCCGACTAGGCACCTCCCCCAACTCCCCGCACAGGTTCCAGCGCCTTCTCCGTGTGACCCTGTTCCCGTGGAGGGCGCGAGGCCTGGGCGCCAAGGCTGGACGCACACGGGCTCCACACAGGCTGTTTTGCCTCCACGTGAGATGCCTCTCCTCCCGCTAACGCGGCCCTTCCCCTTCTGCAGGCTTCAAGGGCAAATCCAAACCCAACCTTCTGAAGCAGGAGACGAGCAGCCTGGCCTGCGGGCTGCGCATTCTCTTCCGGATGTACACGGACGAGAGCCGGGCCAGCGCCTGGGAGGAGGTCCAGCAGAGGCTTTTAAAGTAAGACTCGGGGCTGGGTTTCTGGCTTCGGCCCGTGCGGCTCGGTTCAGAGCGGGAAGGGCCGCGCGGTGTGTGTGGGGCGGGGATGGGGATGGACACACAACACCGAGTCCACAGCCCTGCCTGGCCAAGCGGATACCTTGGGGCCTGAGGAGGAGATCGTGGAACTTAAACACAGTCTTACAGACGAACGTGCTCTCACACAGTTGGTGAGATGCAAGCAAATTACATCTATTTTTGCTGCTACAGGACGAAGGAGCAAGTTCTATGTCTTAAATTTTTCAAATGTTATAATTTTCAGACTTTTTTTCATGCCATAGATAGCTCCATTTTTACAAACCGATCCATCTGTGAAAGTGAAAACCTGCCTGCCTGCATTTAGTTTGAAAAAGTGTGTGGAGTTTCTATTGGTGTTTTGTTTTGTTTGCACTCCATTTTTACTTCATGACAACTTAAGATTCTGTCCTTTAAAATTTAAATTCACGCTAAGAATGAAACATGCCATTCAGAAAGAAATACTGCTGTTTACATTGTGTTTTTATTTATTTATTTATTTTTTGGCTGTGTTGGATCTTTGTTGCTGCACACAGTCTTTCTCTAGTTGCGGCAAGCGGGGGCTACTCTTCGTTGTGGTGCGCGGGCTTCTCATTGCGGTGGGTTCTCCTGCTGCGGAGCTCGGGCTCTAGACGCACGGGCTTCAGGAGTTGTGGCACACGGGCTCTAGAGCGCAGGCTCAGTAGTTGTGGCTCGCGGGCTTAGTTGCTCTGCAGCATGTGGGATCTTCTGGGACCAGGGCTCGAACCCGTGTCCCCTGCATTGGCAGGCGGACTCTTAACCACTGCGCCACCAGGGAAGCCCCTACATTGTATTTTTGTGTCTTCTTGGGGGAATAGATGTTCTCAGAGACCAATTAAATTCATTTTAGAACGCCAAGCCGTCACCTGGGCTCTGTTTCCCCATCTTGTTGATGAGACTGTTAGGGCCCAGAAGCGTCCCGGTCACAATGCGGGAGGGGAAGGGTCAGCCCAGGTCTCTTGATGCCAAGCCTGTGTGTGCTCCTGCACAGTGGCGTTGCCTTCAACAAAACTTGGAAAATGTGCGTTTCCTGGTAAGCTGCAGTGGCTGCTTCTGATATCTTTATTTGGAAAACGTATAAATGTTTATGTTGACACTCCAGTTAATGTAAACACATGGAGTCTGGCAGGTTCCTAAGAGCCACTGCCCTCCTCGTCTCAGTTGTTCTCTGTGAATGTCATACCAGCAGGTGTGCAAGCACATGTGACAGGGAACCTTTTCTGTTCCAGTGTCTGCAGCGAAGCCCTGAGTTACTTCCTTACCCTAACATCAGAAAGTCATCGGGAAGCCTGGACTAACTTACTGCTTTTGTTTCTAACTAAAGTCCTGAAGATCAGCGACAATAGGGTAAGTACGGCACCCTGAGCCTCACTGGCATCCGGGCTGCAGCCCCTGCTTCTCGCACCTCACTGGCCCCCTCTGCTCCCTCCTCACCCCGCTTTGTTCTCATGTCAGTGATTCTGTAGAGGTTCAGTAGGGGAGGAATCCTAAAGACACCTTGACAAGCGACTTGGGTTCCCACACATGGTCAACTCCCATCCTGCCCCCTGAAGTCTCTTCTTCCCCATTTTCAAAACTGCTGACCAGCCCTCTCTCCATCCGCCCCCAGCCACGGCTGCATCTGGGCCCCAGGCCTGTGCTCCAGGCTTCAGCCATTCCTTTGGCATTTTGATTGGTTCCATGCGACCCAGAGCATCTAGTGAATGGGCCATAAACTCATTTAAGACTTCTAAGCCAGTAGAAATAAAGATAAAATATAAATGTAGAGCTGTGTGTGTGTGTGTGTGTATATATATATTACATATATATATATATATATACATATATATATATATATGTATATATATATATATTTAGTTTTCAGAAATACACATTTCACTCTTTAAAAAATGTAGCAACTTTCAGCCCACGTAAATGGAAACGGGTTACTGTGATCCCTGAATAGGTTTAAAAATGCCTAGTCCAGTGGCCTGAATTTTGACACATCAGGCCGTGGTGGTGTTTGGGACCCCGTAGAGGCCATGTAATGCCACTCGGTGCCCCACAGATAGCCATCCCAAGCCGCATGCTCTGTCCACGTGTGTGTCCCTCTGACCCGTGGGCCAGGTAAAGCTTGGAGAAGTAACTTAAGGCACCAACAGCCAAGTGGCCGAGAAGGACTTCCGACCCGTCTACCTTATTCCACAGTTTGCTTTCTGACCACGGTGTGTCATTACTGCTTACTTGTAGCTTGTGGGGTGCAGAGAGCAGAAAAGGACAGAAAATAGGCAGGCGACTAGTGTTCAGAGGTTAAAGAACTACAGCAAAATTACAAAGTGTATCAGTTGAACTATAAATATAGAATGTATAATCTTTGCCTGGAGACCTCGTATTTTGTATTGCAGTATTAGGTAGAATTTTCCCTAAAAATTAAAATTTTATTTACCAAATAAAAGATGCAGTTTCAGTACCCCATAGCTTATAAAAAACTCAACTGTGGTTCTTGCTTGGCTTCTTTCTTTTGCTTATTACCCAGGGAAAACAATGATAAATACTAAACGTTTGTCGTAAGTTTGTCAAGGAAATGTAATGGAAAATGTTTTTCAAAATAAGGATAGATAACCAAGTGAATAATGTATGTATTAAGTTTTGAACACTTCTCAGTCTTTCAATTGCATGATCAATAATCACTGCTTTATGCAGACGCGTCTCCGGTCTTCACCCATCAGGGCATTGCCCCCAAGTGAGTTGCCTCTCAAGGCCCTTTGAGGTTCTGTGGTTTGCAGTGCAAGCACTACTAACAGAAAAATTCGTTTCCCCCCAGTTTAAAGCTCACGCATCATTCTACTACCCTCTCTTATGTGAAATTATGCAATTTGACTTGATTCCTGAACTTCGTGCTGTTCTTAGAAGATTTTTTCTGCGAATTGGAGTAGTTTTTCAGATATCACAACCACCTGAACAGGAACTTGGAATAAACAAGCAATGATGGGAAGTTAATATTCTTCTGTTGGCGTTTACATCCCTCCGTTCTTCAAAAGGACCCCGGAGCTGAGGTTTCCTACCTGAAAAATGGTTTCTCTGAATTGCAGTGTCTAAGGGTTACTGATAAAGAAGCTTAGAACTTCAGCTCAAACCTGCAGTGCTCCAGTCCCTTTTGTAACCTGATGGATTGTTTGTTGTGTTGGGTTCACGAGCTTTTTTTCCCACAGTGTCAGCTTATATGCTCACATGTCCTTCCCTGTCCTCGGTGGCAGGGAGAGCCCCACATATTTCTGGCAGGTGTGGAAGTGAAATTTACCCAAAGAACTCTAGATGTAAAGATTTGAACTTCTGCAAGAAGTACAACTCAGGAGAGCTGTATTTTGAAGGATAAAATGTTTATAATTGGGGGTTGGGGGAAGAAGAAGAAATTATTGTCCATGGTAAAAGATATTTAGCAACTATGGTATTCTTATCCTGAAGATTTTTGCACACTCAGGCTATCTGAGATACTGGTAATCATCCTTCTGTGAAAAATTGTACAGAGATGCAGGTCTGTAATATAAAAATCTTAAACATTATATAGTTCTTCCTGCACTGTTTTATTTTATTTCTTTATTTTCTTATTCATTTGCTAAGTACCTATAATATTTTGTCAAATGCACTAAACATTTGGGTTGAGCTTTTTGTCTTTTTTATTTTGTGGGGATTTTGGTTTTGCCGTTTTTAGGGGGTGATTACTTTGAGGGTTTAACAAGCCCAGAAGCTGTTGTGGCTGACACTTGTAATGATCAACAACAAAGAAGGTAGAAAATATCCCTGCTGACATAACCACCTGTAATACACTTCTCTTCGGGCTTTTAAAGATGAGCCATTAAAATAGAATGATCCTTCATGGACCGAAACTTGAATCACTGCAAAATGACTCTCGGTTGCTGTCACTTCCTTTTCTTTTCTTTTGGGTGGCGGGGCTTGATTTAGATTTTACTCTATGTACAGAATTTAATGTTGAATATATTAAAATAACAAATCTGGCATGGTTTGGGGAGGTTAGATTTACTGGAAATGTATTCATACTGTGAATTGTGCTCTGATGGTTAAACAAAACGACAAGATTGTCAAGCATTCCGTATTAACAGTGGATGTAGAAAATTTTTTCAGATGGATAAAATGTATATGGTACAGATGTAAAGTTTTCTATGTAAAAAAATTCTGTACAACTTTCTGTACAATATTGATTCTCATCTGGCATATTCTAATCAGGTTATAGGTCAATAAAGTTTTTGGATTATTTCATCAGTGCAATCAAAACCTGTGTAATCCACAGCCCCATGTTTCATTGACTTTTTTTTTTTTAATTAAAAGCCATGCAACTAGGGAAAGGATATTCTCATTCACAGCTACATGTAAATTCAGTGTTCTTTAGTTCTGATAGTTTCTTTCCAGCTTCTGGCATTAGAGCCTCCCCCATATCCTGCTTTCTCAACTATACGCTATTCATAATTTAATATTTTGTGTATTTATTAACCCAGAATAAGGCTGCACTATTTGAATCCTGAGAGAAGGAGCTAAAGTTGAAGTTAACTTTGGAGCAGTTTACAGGGCTGCCATCGTGTGTCCTCGGAGTCCAAGTTGAGTGGTAATGACAGCATGAAAAGGAAACTAGAACATGTCAAGACTATTTATTTTGATGGTTGTGTTAAAAAACAGGAGAAGTGTTCAGTCTTTGCTGTAGCATCTCTTAGATCATGAGTAGTCAGTCACTGTGAACAGAGCATTTATAAGTGCACTACATTTATTATCCCCAAGACACAGCCCTGCTCAAGCCCAGCTGGATGCTAGAGCCAGGAGCCACCATGACCTTCCGGCCTATCTGAGGGTAAGTGTTTCAAATGACCTGGCGATTTGTTACTTTATGGTATCATATCAGGACTCTTCTCTAGCAGAGACAGAGGCTTTCATATTACTTTCAGATGAAGATAGATGATAGATATAAGAAGAAAAATCTTTAAAATAATGATTCGATTACAAACAGCATGCAATTTACATGCAGCTGAAATTCAAAAGTTTCACACTTGAGGTAGACCTATCTGATCTTGTGTCCCATTAATTACATCAGTGGAAACGTGCAATCTATCAGTGCCTGGGGTGGTTCTTAGCTGTCACAGTGCTAGACTCTAAGAATTATTTCCAAGAATTTGAATTAGTCTTTACTTTTTTAAAGGCACCTCTTAGGGAGGGAGTGATTAGAAAAACTAACTCACCCAAGGGTCCACAGTGGTGCAGCAAGGATTCCAAAACCCATCCTTTACCCCTGGGTGTTCCTGCCTCTCTTCAACTTCTAGAACATCTTGTCTAGAAACCTCAATTCCAGTTAAAATGAGAAATTGACATTTGTAATAAAAATTTATTTTTACCAAGAAGTAGTTAAATCATATAAATAGCAAACGTAATGCCTTCATTGGCACAAAAATAGAGGCAGAAAGATGATGTGACACGTGCATGGCTCACGGGAATATAATCATTAACAACTCCCATCATTTATACTGAATCAGTAGTTAATAACTGACATGGAAATAAGCACATTTGATTCCCTCATTACATAGCAACAGCTATAACCAGTATATTTACTGAATGAAAAATTATTCTGAATAGTGATAACAATAGCAAATGTACATATGACAAAGTATTCTGGTTTTACAGTACTGTTAAGACACTTGTGTTTTATTCACCTTATCTTACTGACAAGCAGAATTTTAAATAATGCACATATGGTAGTTGATTCCAAGAGCTCATTACCACCCTAATTTATGGCAAAATTTGCGCAAAAGTAATTCTATACAATTCTACATTATATAAATTAATAATCATGTCCTTTTATTTATGTACATACTATACATCATATACATCATCATGGAAAAAATACACCTTATATACAGGTGGAACATAAGTAACTGCCAAGTATGGGCCAAAAGTAGCACATATCATTAAGGTTCAGATTTCACATTCCTTTCACCTGAAAAGGCACTGCTGGGCCCAGTACAGGTGTGTTTTAACCATGTGCAGTAGACAGGCCCTGCCAAGTGGAAGCGCCTGGTTTTACAGGAACCTGCTGCTGCTCCTGCCTCAGCTGCTCCGCCATGAATCGTTTCAGCGTTTCTGAGGTGCCCGGGCGGAGCCAGGGCTCAGTTGCTACGGAGTTCGATCCGTCGTCACCCATGTGCTTCATGATGTCATCAGGGTCAACCAGTGAACTCTCATCATCTAATGGAGGCAAGAGAGACATGACTCAGGTAACACGGGCGGCAGGCAGGTCATGTGAACAGAGGTCTCCTGTAGTCTAACCCCTTAGAGCTCTGCGCTTCACAGTACTGTGTTCTAAACTGTCCTGCTTTGTTCAGACCTCCTCCTTTTAGAGGTAGGAAAGCAAACCCAGGAACAGAAACAAAAAAAATCAACTGACCAAGGTGACTCCGTGGTACTGGTACCAGCACCCAAAGGGATTCAAGGATAGCAAAGGAGATGGCACCAAATGTTGACTGTAGAAGTGTCAGCAGTCTTACTCTGTGTCACCTGAGGGATGCCATGCAAAACTTTGTTTTTAATTTAGCAAGGTTTTGGAAATATTCCTAGCCTATTGAATATAAACACTGCTTTGAGGAAATAAGGTCATTTTAGGAAAGCATTAGGGGATGAAATTACTTCCATTCTTATACCTTATCTAAGAGGTTGTGTTTACTCCATTAAGAGATATAGCTCTTATGTTGCATTCTTTTAACTGGTTATATTCAACTTCTATATCTGTATTTTACTTATTAGATAATAATAATAGGAAAATCTGTCTTCCTACCCTGTGATGTCAATTTCTTTTTTTTTTTTTTTTTTTTTAAATTACATCTCCTGGTCTGTGAAGGATTACCTCGGCAAAGGGACATGTGCACTCAATGTAATGAGTAATCAATCCACACCGTACCAAAAAGCTCCTGTTTGAAAGGACAATGTTAAAAAAAAAACAAGTTTAGAAGTTGAAAGCCTTCTGAAAAAGAGGAGAGTCTTCAAATGGTCTATTTTCTCTCAATTTAAGTATATATCCCTGTTAAATACTAATTCAACTTATTGGTTCTAAAAGAAATTGAGGAATAGGTAAGTCTTCGTACAGATTAAAATGCCTTTTAGCCAAAAAGAAAGCATTCCTTTCCCACTGTCCACAGTTTTCCAGGTATGATATGAAAAGTACTGCTCTATCCGTTTACCATGTTTGCTGGTATTTGGTATGAAATTACCACCATCAGAATGCATGACATCTTACTCCTAGAGACTGAGTATAGTTTTAAATTAACAAATATTAAAGATTGGATCTAAAAAATATCTTAAGAAAACTGCTATTAGAAAATTATTGTAATGTAGCTTAACACAATAAAGAGAATTGTCCAAGTAGACCACTCTGCTATTTGTTAAAGCCAATTAAGGCTTATTACTATAATATTGTCCCATTATCCTAATGACTAACAGCATCTCCATAAGGAAGGTGGCCTAGGGCTGGCAGAGGAGCTCGTTAGTTGCCTGAGGAAGCATCCTGCCTGCCTGTGCTCAGTGATAAGCTTTAACCTGCTGTTCACCGAAGCAGTGAGAGACGGCAACGCCCAGCATGATGAGAAGACTATACTTTGACTTAAAGCAAAAAATACCTATTTTCTGTTTACATCTATGTACAGAAGGCCAAGTAAAAAGGTAAAAAAGTTTTCTTTGTAGTACTACAGATTTATAATAGATGTGTTACATAAAGAACTCAAGGTTTTAAAGTTGACTTCTGATAATCTCTCACTTCAGTAGGGAAGCGAGATGCCAATACTAATCAACATTTTCCCTGCTGAAAGCAAAGCCTGGATATATTTAATACACAAAAACTTACCTGTTTAGAATCCACTCGAAAAAGGGTACACCCTCTGGTAGAAAGAATCTGATGCAAAATTAATAATAATTGCTGAATAGCTACTGTGTTCTAGGCCCTACAACTCAAAGGCTTTCAAAACTCATTTCCTCTGTCCCTCAGCCATTAGTGAAAACTTCCATGAAGCAGGTTTAAGAGTTCTCACACAATCTGCTGTTGGCTATTAAACTTGGCCATTTACCTGTATTAACAGGTTTATTCTGAAGTTCATTCAGTTTCCGCATTCGTTCCTCGTTTCTCATTCTAAGCTGATCGATATTTACACTGGATACAGATTTTAAAGAGAGACCATCTGGTGGTATGTTAGGATGACTGTTATCCTGTAATTAAGAAAAGAGAGCTTAAGAAACGATCATTAATGCGAAATATGTTCAGAATAAACCAGTGAGTCAAAACATGTTCTTGCCCTTGATAAATGTATAGTGTGATGAACAAAATAAATGAAAATCTGTAGCATTTATATTCTAACTCCTGATGTTTATCCATGCAGGCTTAGATGAAGGTATAGCATTTGTGATAACATATAAATGCTGCCAGACTGGATAAAGGTGGGGAATTATAAAACACAAAAGGAAAAAAACTGAGAATCAGTCCAGCTATAAAATCAAGACAGGAGGCTTCCCTGGTGGCGCAGTGGTTGAGAATCCGCCTGCCAATGCAGGGGACACGGGTTCGAGCCTTGGTCCGGGAAGATCCCACATGCTGCAGAGCAACTAAACCCATGCGCCACAACTACTGAGCCTGCGTTCCAGAACCTGTGAGCCACAGCTACTGAAGCCTGTGCACCTAGAGCCCGTGCTCCGCAACAAGAGAAGCCACCGCAATGAGAAGCCCATGCACCGCAACGAAGAGTAGCCCCCGCTCACTGCAACTAGAGGAAGCCCATGTGCAGCAACAAAGATCCAACGCAGCCAAAAATAAAATAAATAAATTTTTTTAAAAAAATCAAGACAGGGTAGTACTGGCATAAGGATAGACATAGACGAATGGAACAGAAGAGTCCAGAAATAAGCCCTTATACTTACGGGCAGAAAAGCCAATAAAATTCACTAGGGGAAAGAAGAGTCTTTTCAACAAATGGTACCAGAATAACAATATCCACATGTAAATAATGAATTTGGATCCCTATACCTCACACCATTTGCAAAAATTAGCTCAAAGTGGATTCACTGATGTAACTTTAAGAGCAAAAACTATAAAGCTCTTAGAAGGAAACACAGAAGTAACTTGCATGATCTTGGGTTAGGCACTGGTTTCTTAGATATGAAAAAAGCACAAAAAGCACAAAAGCACAAGCAAAAAAAGAAGATTGATAAGCTGTACCTCTGTCAAGATTAGAAGCTTCTGTGTTTCGATGGACACCATCAAGAAAATATCTGCAAGTCATACATCTAATATAGGACTTGTATCCAGAATCTATAAAGAACTTAGGACTCAACAATAAAAAGACAACCTGATTTGAAAATGAGCAAAGGATTTGAATAGACCTGTCTCCAAAGAAGATCGACAAATGGCTAAGACGCACAAGAAAGGATGTTCAACATCATTAATCAGGAAAATACAAATCAAACCCACAATGAAATATCACTTTACACTCGCTAACAAATGTTGGCCAGCCTGTAGAGAAACTGGAAACTTCACAGACTGTTGGTGGGAATGTAAAATGGTGCAGCCACTTTGGAAAACAGTCTGGCAGTTCCTCAAAATGTTAAATGTAGTTAGTATGTAACCCAACAATTCTACTCTTAGGTATGTGTGTGTACACATACACACAAGCAAAAGAAATGAAAACATTATAAAATTTGTATGCAAATGTTAAAAGCAGCAGTGTTCATAACAGAAAAAGTGTGAACAGCCCAAATGTCCATCAGTTGTTGAATGGATAAACAATAGTGGAATATCCATACAATGAAATATTATTCAGCAATAAAAGGAATAAGTTACATATATGCTATAACTCAGATGACCTTTTGAGTCCAATAAACTGCTCACGGTCATCCAGTATTTGGTGGTAGAGCCTAGGTTCAGACCAATGTCCACCTTATTCCAGAGCAAGTTCTCTCTTTATTGGACTACACCAATTTAGCATGGGTGAGAACCCAGACCTCTCATTCCTAAACTCGAAAAAAGAAAGGACATATCATACATACAAAGTCGAGTCCTTTCAGTTTGTTCCTCCTGCGCTCCCTCGCAGAGGGCAGCTGTGATGGCAGAGGGAGGGCGTCATCCTCGATGGCAGGATACGTCTCGCCGATGGCAGGATATGTCTCGCCGATGGCAGGGTATGTCTCGCCGATGGCAGGGTATGTCTCGCCAGGGTATGTCTCGCCGTATGCACCTAGAGGCCACACGGGGAGAAGCCTTAAACATCGACCATTTCACATCTTTTTATTCAGAGCTAAACCAAGACTGTCTTTTAATAGCTTTATTAAGATGTTATTTACATATAGTAAAATTCACCCACTATAAATGTACATAGTTCAGTGATTTTTATAGAATTGCACAATCACTACAAAGTTTTACAACATTTCTATCAGCTCAAAAAGTTCCCCTGTGCTCACTGGCAAAATCACTCCCTACTCCCACCTGCCAACCCCATGTGAACACTGATCTGCCTTCAGTCTGGAGATTTACCATTCCTGAGATTCCATATAAATGGAATTATACAATGTAATATTTTGTGTCTGTCACTTAGCATAATGTGTTTGAGGTTCATCTATGTTGTACCGTGTATCAGTACAGTTGACCCTTGAACAACATGGTGATTAGGGACGCCGACCCCCTGTGCAGTTGAAAATCCACATACTGCTATCTGCCTCAAAAACAAAGGAAATGATAAATGACTCACCCAAGGGCAGGAAGCTGAAACAGTGTGGACTGAATCAGGACTCAAACCCTACTTTTAAAGATTCCAAATACTGTGATCTCTAATCAAACACAGACTTCCCCCACACTTAATTTAAAGGTCTGTGAAATGGAAATACAGGTACTATATTTATTGGAAAAACTCTATTCAGTGGACCTATTTCAAACCCATGTTGTTAAGGGTCAACTGTAGTTCTTTTTTGTTTGTTTTTTGTTGTTGTTTTTACTGCTGAGTAGTACTATGCCATATGGATATCTCATTTTGCCTATGCACTCACCAGTTGATGGACATTTGAACTGTTTTTCATTGGAGATTATTAATAATGTTACTATGAATGTTCATGTACATGTCTTTTTGTGGCCATATGTTTTCATTCCTTTGGGGTATATTTCTAGGAGTGAAATTGCTGGGTGTTATGGTAACTATGTTTAGCATTTGGAGGAGCTAGAACCATTTCACATTGTAAGAAGGTTCTAGTGTGCCCACATCCTCACCAACACTTGGAATTGTCATTCTTTTGGATCACAGCCATTCTAAGTGGGGCCACAGCCTATTTGACCATGGAGATGAATACATTACTTAAAACATTTAGAATTTTTTCCCAACTTCATTTTGAAAAAATTAAAACTTAAGGAAAAATTATAATACAATGAATACCTAAAGTCACCATTTCTTATTTTGCCACAATTAGTTTATAACTAGAAACAGTGGCGGGGAGGGGGCAGTGTTTACTTTTTGCAGAACCAGTAAGCTGCAGGCATCATGACACTCTGTCCAAAATACTTCATCAGGCGCCATCTAAGAACAAGGGCTGTCTCTTCCACAGCCACAGTCTGATTACCACATTCAGGAAATGGAACATTGATAAAATACTATCATTTAATATATAATTGATATTCAAATTTCTGAAAGTTAAAGTGTATAGCTTTTTTTTTTTTAAGCAGCAATAACTATATTCTATTGAATGAGATATGGGGTTTTCTAAAACTCCAAAAATATAAGTTTTCTGACTTCTTTATTATACCCCACCACTAATTCACTTGCTCTTTTTTTGAAACGGTTTACTTACAAGTTTTTACGGTCAGTAAAACTGAGTGGAAAGCACAGAGAATGCCTGTATGCCCCCTGCCACCACATACTCATAGCCTACCCATCCATCAGCAGCCCGGCAGACCTACACTGACACATCACCATCGCCTAAGTCCATAGCTTACATTAGGGTTCATTCTTGGGGTTGTACGTTCTATGGGTTTTAACAGATCCACCATTACCGTATCATACAGAATAGCTTCACTGCCCTAAAAATCCTCTGTGCTCCACCCATTCATTCCTCCCTCTGCTGTAACCTCTGGCAACCACTGATTGGATTTTTTTTTTTTTTTTAACTGCCTCCATAGTTTGACCTTTTCCAGAAAATCATGTAGTTAGAATCATATAGTATGTAGCCTATTCAGATTGGCTTCTTTCACTTATAAGCATTCAAGTTTCCTCCATGTCTTTTCATGGCTTTGTAGCTCATTTCTTTTTAGCACTGAATAATATTGCATTGTTTGGGTCTACCACTGTATATTATATATATATTTATATATATCCATTCATCTTAGAGACAACTCAGTTGCTTCCAGGTCTTAGCAAAGATGGATAAAACTGCTATAAACATCTGTGTGCAGGTTTTTGTGTGAACATAAGTCTCAACTCCTTTGGGTAAATACCAAGGAGTGTGAATCCTGGATTATATCGTAAGAGTATGTTTACTTTTGTAAGAAACCACGAAACCGTCTTCCAAAGTGATGGTACTATTTTCCATTCCCACCCGCAATGAGTGAGAGTTCCTATTGCTCCACATATTGCCAGCATTTGGTGGTGTCCATGTTCTGGATTTTGGCCTTTTTTTTTTTTTTTTTTTAATATTTATTTATTTGGCTGTGTCAGGTCTTAGCTGCAGCATGCAGGATCTTTCATTGGGGCACACAGGCTCAGCAGTTGTGGTGCGCGGGCTCTCTAGTTGTGGCACACAGGCTCCAGAGCGCACAAGCTTAGTTACCCTGGGGCATGTGGGATCTTAGTTCCCCCACCAGGGATCAAACCCATGTCCCCTGCACTGAAAGGCGGATTCTTAACCACTGGACCATCAAGGAAGTCCCATGGCCATTCTAATAAGTATGTAGTGGTATCTTGTGTTAATTTGAATTTCCCTGATGGCACATGATTTGCATTTCCCTAATGACAAATGATGTGGAGCACCTTTTCATATGCTTATTTGCCATCTGTCTGTCTTTGGTGAAGTGTCTGGATCTTTTGCCCATCTTTTAATTGGGTTGTTTCTTTTCTTGTTGAGTTTTAAGAGTTCTTTGTGTACGCTGGATAAGAGTCCTTTGTCAGATGTGTCTTCTGCAAATATTTTCTCCCAGTCTATGGCTTGTCTTATTCTCTTGATATCGTCATTCGCAGAGCGCTGAAGTTTAATTTTAATGAAGTCCAGTTTATCTATTATTTCTCTCATAGATTGTGCTCTGGTGTTGTATCCAAAAAGCCATTGCCATGCCCAAGTTCTTCTAGGTTTTCTCCTATGTTATCTTCTAGGAGTTTTATAGTTTTTGCATTTTACATTTAGGTCTATGGTCCTTTTTTTTTTTTTTTAATCTTTATTGGAGTATGGTTGCTTTACAATGTTGTGTTAGTTTCAGATGTACAGCAAAGTGAATCAGTTATATATATACATATATCCACTCTTTTTTTTCTTTAGATTCTTTTCCCATATAGGTCATTACAGAGTTCCCTGTGCTGTACAGCGGGTTCTAATTATCTATTTTATATATAATAGTGTGTATATGTCAATCCCAATCTCCCAATTTATCCCTCCCCCTGCCCCACTTATCCCCTGGTAAAAGTTTGTTTTCTACCTCTGTGACTCTACTTCTGTTTTGTAAATAAGTTCATTTGTACCCCCTTTTTTTTTTTAAGATTCCACATATAAGCGATATCATATGATATTTGTCTTTCTCTGTCTGACTTCACTCAGTATGATGATCTTTAGGTCCATCCATGTTGCTGCAAATGGCATTATTTTGTTCTTTTTTATGGCTGAATGATACTCCATTGTATGTGTATATATACCACATCTTCTTCATCCGTTCCTCTGCTGATGGACATTTAGGTTGCTTCCATGTCCTGACTATTGTAAATACTGCTGCAATGAACATTGGGGTGCATGTATCTTTTTGAATTATGGTTTTCTCCCGGTATATGCCCAGGAGTGGGATTGCTGAGTCATATGGTAGTTCTATTTTTAGTTTTTTAAGGAACCTCCATACTGTTCTCCATAGTAGCTGTATCAATTTACATTCCCACCAACAGTGTAGGAGGGTTCCCTTTTCTTCACACCCTCTCCACCATTCACTGTAGATTTTTTGATGACGGCCATTCTGACTGGTGTGAGGTGATACCTCATTGTAGTTTTGATTTGCATTTCTCTAATCATTAGTGATGTTGAGCATCTTTTCATGTGCTTTTTAGCCATCTGTATGTCTTCTTTGGAGAAATGTCTATTTAGATTTTCCACCCATTTTTTGATTGGGTTGTTTTTTGGATACTGAACTGCATGAGCTGTTTGTATATTCTGGAGATTAATCCCTTGTCGGTTGCTTCGTTTGCAAATATTTTCTCCCATTCTGTGGGTTGTCTTTTTGTTTTGTTTATGGTTTCCTTTGCTGTGCAAAGGCTTTTAAGTTTCAATCCCATTTGTTTATTTTTTTTATTTTCATTACTCTAGGAGGTGGATCAAAAAAGATCTTGTTGTGATTTATGTCAGAGTGTTCTGCCTATGTTTTCCTCTAAGAGTTTTACAGTGTGCAGTCTTACATTTAGGTCTTTAATCCATTTTGAGTTTATTTTTGTGTATGGTGTTAGGGAGTGTTCTAATTTCATTCTTTTACATGTAGCTGTCCAGTTTTCCCACCACCACTTATTGAAGAGACTGTCTTTTCTCTATCGCATGTTCTTGCCTCCTTTGTCATAGACTAGGTGACCATATGTGCGTGGGTTTATCTCTGGGCTTTCTATCTTGTTCCATTGACCTATATTTCTGTTTTTGTGCCAGTACCTTATTGTCTTGATTACTGTAGCTTTGTAGTATAGTCTGAAGTCAGGGAGCCTGATTCCTTTAGGTCTGTGGTCCATTTTGAGTTGATTTTTGTGAAGGGTGTAACGTCTGTGTCTAGATTCACTTTTTTGCATGTAGATGTCCAATCTTTTCTCCACTGTACTGCCTTTGTTCTTTTGTCAAAGAACAGTTAACTATACTTGTTTGGGTCTATTTCTAGGGTCTCTATTCTGTTCCACTGATCTATTTGTCTGTTCTTTTGCCAATACCACACTGTCTTGATTACTGTAACTTTACAGAAAGTCTTGAAGTCAGGTACTGTCAGTTCTCTGACTGTTCTTTCTTCTTCAGTATTCTGTTGGATATTCTGGGTATTTTGCCTCTCCATATAAACTTTAGAATCAGTTCGTTGATACCCACAAAATAACTTGCTGGGATTTTTATTGGGATTGCACTGAATCTATAGACAAGTTGGGAAGAACTGACCTCTTGACAATACTGAGTCTCCCAATCCATGAACATGGAATATTTCCCCATTTATTTATTTTATTTCTTTGATGAGAGTTCCATAGTTGTCCTTATATAGATCTTGTACATGTTTTGTAAGATTTTCATCTAAATATTTCTTTTGGGGGGTGCTAATGTAAATGATATTGTATTTAAATTTCAAATTCTACTTGTTCATTGCTGGTATATAGGAAAATGATTGACTTTTGTGTATTAACCTGGTATTCTGCAAGCTTGCTATAACTGCTTATTAATATGGGGGGGGGGTTTGGTGGTGGGGGATTGATTCTTTCACATTTCCTACAATCATGTCATCTGTGCACAAAGGCAGTATTATTTATCCTTTCCCAATCTGTGTACCTTTTATTTCCTTTTCTTGCCTTACTGAATTAGCTAGGACTTCCATAATGATGTTGAGGAGTGGTAAGAGGGGACATCTTCGTCTTCTTTCTTATCTTAGCAGGAAAGTTGCTAGTTTCTCATCACTAAATGCTAGCTGTAGGTTTTTTGTAGATGTTCTCTAGGGAGTTGAGGAAGTCCCCCTCTAAGTTTGCTGACAATTATCGTGAATAAGGTGTTGGATTTTGTTTAATGCTTCTGCATCTATTGATAATGATGATAATGAAGATTTTTTTCTTTAGCCTGTTAAAGCAATGAATTATATTTGAATGAATTATACTGAATGTAACCCAGTTTTGCATAACTGGTATAAATCCTACTTAGTCGTGGTATATAATTCTCTTTATACATTGTTGGATTCAATTTGCTACTGATCTACAGTTTTCTTTTCTTATGATGTCCTTGTCTGGTTTTGGTATTAGAGTAATGCTGGCCACATAGAATGAGTTAGGAGTATTCCATCTATTTCTATCTTCTAGAAGAGGCTGTAGAGAATTGGTATAAGTCTTCAATAAATGTTTGGTAGAATTCACCACTGAACCCATCTGGGCCTGGTGTTTTCTGTTTTGGAAGGTTATTAATTATTGATTGAATTTCTTTTTTTATTGTTATTACAGTCAATTTGGGTTTTTTTCCTAGCTTTATTGAGATATAACTGACATACTGTCTGAGTTAAAGGAGCACAATGTGAGGATTGTGAAATGTTTACCACAATAAGGCTAGTTTACACATCCTTCACCTCACATGATTACCATTGTGTTGTTATTATTGTTGTTACGGTAAGAGCATTAAAGTTCTACTCTCATAACAACTTCCAAGTATAAAATACAGTATTATTAACTATAGTCGCCATGCTGTCCATTATATCCCCAGATATTCAACTTATAAATGAAAGTTTGTACCCTTTGACCAACATTTCTCCACTTCCCCCACCTCTCAATTTCTTTCAATTTCTTTAATAGATGTAGGCCTATTCAAATTGTATTTGGCAGATTGTGACTTCTCAAAAAAAAAAAAAATTGACACTACCAGCCTTACCCACATTCATCAGAACAGTGGCAACAGTCATGACTAGGGGATACTTGTGGTGACCATTAATCAAAAAGACAGACTGCATATCTTTGGTCTAGTATAAGGTCTATGTAATGAAATATTCCAAGACACTGTCTTGAGTGCCCCAGACTGTCTTCATTATTAGCAGGAACTGGTCACATTTCCCTGATGTCTAATGAGCCATCTTCCCATCCCTATTTCCTACTGATTTCTCTATCTTCACTCACTCTCCACAGTATGACTTCCTTGCAAAAGAAAAACTCATTAAAAAAGAAAAAACAGAAAGAAATATAGGCTAGTTTGGAACGCTGATCACTTGAAAATATAAAGTAATTGACATGAAATAAAACTAACATGTAGAAGGGAGAATTCCCTGATGGACCTAGGATAGCAGAAATGCTTATGATCAGAGCACACAATTATAAGTGTCTATTACAGTACATGTACCTTCACATATCTTCTCAAGACTAAGTTATATTCTTATGGCTTGTTAAAATTAAAATATTTACTAAGATAACTGTGGATTCACATGCACTTGTACGCAGTAAGGGAGACCCCTTGTACAGTTTGCCTTGTTCCCCACAACGGTAACATTCTGTACAACAGGAGCAACAGCCTCACACCCAAGATACTGATACTGATAAACTCCTCTGATCTTATTCAAATTTCCCCAGTTTTACTTGTACTCATTTGTGTGTTTGTGTGTGTATTAAGTATCTGATTTTGAAAATTTTGTTAAGTTATATTTGATGACTATTAGTGATACAAAATACTCCCTTTTTTTACCATCTTGCACAACAAAGAGTAAAGTACTGATTTTTTAAGTATGGAGAAAAACACTTAAAATAAGTATAAATAATGCTTAATATGTAAAGAAATAGGTTGGTAAAATAAATATACTCACCAATAAAAGCACTATCAGATTCCAGTAATGAATTTTTCAAGAAATCATTAGTGTCATCTCTGGGCTAAAAGAAACATCATATATTAATGACTATTTTTATTAGTCCTGTGTGGAAAAACAGCAAATTTGTACTAAGGCACAAGACTCCACACTCTCCCCAAAATTAGCAAAAGAGGATAGGGAGAGGTAGAACTGGCTGCTTCCCTCCTCCACCACATTCCAACACCCAGAAAATACAGGAAGGACCTTTTATTAAGAGTTACATTATTGCTGATAAAAATATAATAGAGTATGAAGCAATGAACCCACTTTAACATTAAAAGTCTTTAAACCATTGTCGAGATTCATTCATTCTCTCAATAAATCTGTTTAGTGCACTTACTATTAGCTCTGTGCTAGGAACTGGAGATACAAAGATGAGTAAGAGTTTCTGTTCTGGAGTGGATCACAGTCCCATGGGGGAGAGGCATACCCTCAGATAATGACAGCCCCACGTGACAGCAGCTGTCACAAAGGCATAGCACAGATAGAGAGGGACAAAGGAGTAGGGAAAAAATAATGCTAGGGTTGGGCTTGTAATGAGCTCTCAAATTAGAGGTAAGAAATTTACATATAGAGAGTTTTACAATAATGTCACCCTACATGTTGGAAGGAACCTAAAGTCACCCAACGCCACCTCCCTGCACTTCCCTTCCAGATTTCTAGGATGTGCTAGAATACTCCAGTGAAGAGCTGTCCATTAATTTCTAAGGAAATGCATTCCACTGAGACATAGCACTGGTTATCGGAAAGTTCTTCTCTTTCACTGAGTTCTTCCATGTACTGAATTCTTTTACATTTAACACCCACTGACTCTACTTCTGCTTTCTAGCATGACAGTAATGGTAATAATAGCATCTAACATTCACCAGCTGTTCTTAGCGCTGCACACACACTGCCCAGCTTCTCTCCTGCATCACAGTCCTTCACACACAGGGAAGAGTGATCAAAGCCCACCTCAGCCCTATCTTCTCCCTGACACTCTTCCCCAGTTTCACCTTGCGTTTTCCATATAATCCAGTTTCTAGGAAGGTGAACCCAACATTTTTTAGCTTTTTTTGTAACAGCCATGTTAAACTGTTGGCTTATGCTCAGTTTCTACTCAGCAAAATATGGTGTTATTAATCCAGGATTTTGATCAAAATCCCAGAAGTTAAATTTCAGTATCTTTTCACTGAGAAATATGGCTGCCACATACAGAGAAACCTACAGGGTATTCAGAAAAGGTGTCCATACATCTCAAGCAATGTGGTACAGGGACAGGGGGGGGCTCCGGAGTCCAGCCTGCACTCAGACATGGGCTTTTCTGCTCACTGGCTGTGTGGCCATAGCTAGCAGTTTCCTCTTATGTAAAATGGGGATAAGCATACCTCGTTGTGAACTTCAGAGCAAATAAATGTCAAGTACCTCGCGCACGTACAGACTGTCGCTACTGCAACGTCGTTATCACCATTATCACTTCAAAACCAAGCACCAACAGCTACCAACTGGTAACGCTGGGCAACTAACAGCCTAGCTGAGTCTTACTTTTATAATCTGAAAATGGGGATAATACTACCTGTATCATTAGTGTGGGGGAAGATTAAATTTATTTTCAACCTCAGTCTTTCCTCAAACTCTCTCTCTTATCCATCTACTCACCAGCTCCAACTATTTGTCTAGCAGGCATCTCAAACTTACCATGACTATAACTAAGTTCCTGACCTTCTCCCTCACCCTGAAACCCATTTTTCCTGCTTCTTCATCTCTGTAAATAGCAACTCCAACCAAAGACCTTGAAGTCCACCTTTGACTCCTCTCGTACCCCACATCCAATATGTCAAAAATCTTATCTCCTTTCAAAATAAATCCAACCACTTCTGACTTCCACTGCTCCCACTCCAGGCTAAATCACCTTATCTCTTAATTAGATTATAGCAGTAGCCTCCTGTCCCCCGCAGTCTATTCTCAGGGAATGGCAGTCAGTTGTTAAAACATGAAACCAATCATGTCACTCCTCTGCTCAAAACTTTGGAAGCCTCTCATCACTTTCACAGCATAAAAGGCAACACCCTAAGGCCCCCTGAGGCTCTGCTGCTGGTCGCTCTCTGCCTCATTGGCTCCCACCCACCCCTGCTCCTGGAGGTCCAGGCTCCCGGGTACTCCCGCTCTCCTAGCACACACGAGGCTTAGTCCTGCCCGGGGCCTCTGCCTGGGAGGTTCTTCCTCCAGATGTGTCCCCCGATATTTCACACGACACCTCCCTGATGTCCTTTTTCAAATGTTACCCACTCACAGTGAGGCCTTCCCTGCAGTGAACCCTTCCATCTCGTCCTCCCAGTGCCCCCTTCCCAGCTATCATTTTCTCCAGAGCCCCACGATTCAACATACTAAATATTTTATTTGTCTATTGTCTCTCCTTTCTAGAAAGTAAGCCCTCAGAGGGCAAAGATTTTTGTTCCTTTTGTTCACTCCTGTGCCCACAAACACCTAGAATATTAGCTGGTCCACAGTAAGTATTGAACAAATATTTGTTGAATGAAAACTGGCTCATCCCCTTCCTTTTGTTCAGTCTTTGCTTGATAGTCACTTCCTCAGGATAAGAGTTATGCCCTTACCTTGCTTATCTTCTTGATAGGTCTCACCATTACATGTATTATAGACTCTTACTTCCACTACTGCTGATAACTGACCTCACCCATTATGGGACAGGCCCTATAAGGGCTTTTAATATACTATCTCATTTAATCCTCACAACAGCCTTTGAGCTATTTTTTATTTAGTTAATAAACGTTTATATAGAAATTACTACATGCTAGGCCTGTCCCTAAGTGCCTGCAGATATTAATTGATTTTAATCTTACAGCCACCCTCAGAGATAAACACTATCATCCCACTTTACAGATCAGGAAACTGAGGCAAAGAAAGATTAAATACCCTGCCTGAAGTCACACAGATAAAAACAGACTAACTTGAACAGCCTAGCTCTAGAGTCTTGTTCTTACTCATTACAATATGCTTTCTCTACATATTAACACTAATATCGCTTTAGCTACCCACTACACTGATGGGACAAGTTTTAAATTCTTTCTTAACTCAATATTCCTGAAGAATTCAAAATTGGAATACTCCCTTACCATACTCCTAAAAATTTCTATCACCCAAAATCTAGCTTGAAAAATTATAACTGTTTTCTTACCATTCTGTGGTCTCGTACTTTAGTGCTTGGGACAGCATCCAAGTCAACTGTAGCCAATGGAGAGCAAAAACAAATTTAAAGGTTAGAAAATACTTTAAAAATAAAAATAAATTTTAGAATATCTTTTGTAATTAACTCTTTACTGGAGATTACTTTTTAATGATCACATTTCAGAACTTTTTAAGATACTACTTGTTTATTAATAAATATAAACCAGCGTCCAATCCATTCTAGTTGGATAAAATTCTCCCATTCACATTTAATAAATATAAAAAGTAAAATCATTGTGAATTTAAAACTGATGCCTATAGAAAAATAACCATCTCCCCTCATATTTCTACAATCTGTGTAGAAAATTGTTGAGAAGAGCTAAACAACTCCCTCACGTGGAATTGAAGGAAACTGAATTCAATTCCAGGCACCTGGTTCCAGGGCAAAGATTTTGGATCAGGTATCCCAAAGGCCCCTCTGATATGACCAGGGTTCCTATGTGTTCCTCTCAATAGTGCACTTTATCCTTTTAGCTACTGCCTTTGGGAATAAATAGGCTGCCAATGATAGCCTGTATTCCTTGTTAAAGTATTTTATACCCACGTTTTTGATTGTTTTATAGTTAAACCATATTCTTATGAATTAAGTCATCACAGTGTTTGGTAGAAGTTGTGGGGTAGTTGCTGTAGGGGACAGATACCCTCAGTCCCAAAATGGACCTATTTCCACATGGGGACTACTTTTGGGCTAATCAGCACAAGTTGCTAAGATCACACCAGATCAGATCATCAGTTGGGTCTCCTAAGGAAAAATTCCACCAAAATGGGTGTAAAGGTTGAAGACTGTACTTGCTTCTCTCTTCTCTCCTGATGATATGCCTACTGTTTATCACAGACTTTGGGTTACTCTGCTGTCGGAGGGTGATCAGTGAGACCACTGTTAAAAATTCTATGCAAGATGGAGGGAAGACTTTCCCTGTCTATCTTTATTGAAGTCTTGACCTGTGATCAGGGCCTAGAGTGGTACATCACTTACTCCTGTGATACTCTCATGTAGTCAAAAATAGGTTCTTCAGATTCTGTAGGTCAGACAAGCCTGCTAATAAGGTAGGGTTTTGAATTTTCCTGAAAATAACTGCTAGGACCATCTCCTTCTATTCTTGTTACCTAGCTGCTGCATTTTTATGACTCATTTTCCATGGCTGCACTCAATGGCCTGAAGGCAGGCAAAGCTGGTGAGATATGTGTGAAGGTCATGCAAGACACCCGGGTCAATAGGGCCCACTGATGTTCTCTGAGGCCACTAGCTCCACTCCACCTCTAGGTGCCTGCCCACCCCACCCCCAGTTACACACTCCCAGGGGACCCTAGATATCTCCTTTGCAACATTCATCACACTCTCACTTTTTAAGCATCTAAATTCTCCAACAGAGTATAAGCTCCTTGAGAGCAGTGGCATATTTCATTCATCACCATATCCCCTGGATATAGATCAGTACCCAGGCTCATAGTAGGCACTCAGTAAGTATCTGTTGATTGGCTAATTACAAAGAAATATACTCATAGCCCAGTCTGAAGCTTTAAAGATTTTATGCTATATCAAAACTCACAGACACACACAGTAGAGAAATGTCCCATAGGACACCGATGTGTGTGCCCAGCATTCCTTCCCCTGGTACAGATGTCACCTGGCCTAGTCAAGGTACTCAATCCTCCTGGCTATCATGAGTGGCTGGACCCCTCCCGTGCACAAATAACACACCCCAGTCAAGCCAACCACAGCCCTCTCTGGGACTTATTCTTCTCAGGGACTATAGGCCAAAAGGGGCATGTGAGTGTGGAGCTGCCAGTGGAGGGAGCCTGCCTCGGATTGAAATCAATACCAGAGACTGAGAAAGAAAGCCACCAAAAAACAACCCATTGAAACTATGTGAAATAGCAGTGATGACTTCTTACCTTCAGCACCTTCCTGCATTTTTATTCTATTCAGTCTCTTCTGCTGCTCTCGTAGCAAGGCTTGCTGCTGAATATCTAAGGTATGATAATCTCTTGGAGGATCCGGGTACATAAATTTCAAATCAACTCGTGTTTCTGAATCTGGTACAAAAATAAGTTATATAACTAAGTTAAATCTTGTTTCCAAATGAGATTTTATAAAACTTCACTATAAATAGGAACAATACAAATAATGAGACATCAGCAAAGTCAAAGGAAAACTAATGAACAAAGTAAAACTAATGAACACAAAATTAACATTCTTTAAATAAATGCCTTTTCACAAACTTATCACCATCATAAGGGAGCCCCCAGAGCAAGCAGCAGCTGACTGCCACATTCTCCATCCTGACCTTCCCACTCCCCCAAGATGCCACCCAGAGCCTGCCACTATGTGCAGGTACATCCAAGCAATTCTTCAGATGGCTGTAACTCAGGCAGCCACCAGACACTGAATCACAGCCGATCCCTAAAATACACTGGAAAAATGAAACCATAATGTTATTGGCCAATTAATATTTGTAAATATCATGCCAAAAAATGAAAACAAGATAAATGCAGGCTGGCTGGAGCTTTAGGAGGGATGTCGTTTCTGCAGGAAATTACAGTCTAAGAATTCACCTGTGCCACAAGTTCAAGAATTATCAACTGATCAGAATGAAAATGTTAAACCTTAATTTTTAAATCTTGAGAATAAAAGTATAGTTCACACATTTAAAAAGTCTTGACAATATTATTCCTTTTGATCCACAGTGGAACTAATCAGAACCCTATGCCCGCCCCCGACCCAAGTACAAAGGCCCCTCCTTGTCTCCTGCCTCTTATTTACAGAGAAGCTGAAGTCTCCCAGGCCTCCCTGAGTCACAAAGGAGCAGGCTCAAGCGGCTAATGATTAGGACAACAGAGTCACAGACTCAGTGTCTGATGCACATTCCTGAGTTGTTTTACAGATACTGTAACTGCCACCAGAGGGAAAAAGCTGACTGCATGATGGCCAGACTGCAGCCACGACATGAACTGCTCCACCTCGAGCTTGTTCTGCCCATATATGTAAATGGGCAACTACAACTGCCAGCAAAGAGATGCTACAGACCCATGTCGACAACTTCCGCTCTAAGAATACAGCACCCTATGTCGGCATGAAGAAGTTACAGAAGACCTTCACGCATGATCCCACAGAAATGGAATGATGTTCTGCCAAGTGGGGATTTGTAAGCAGCTTTTGGCAGGAAAGAGCTCTCTGCAGGAGGTCCCTTAAATTGTCCAGAAAGACTTGTTAATATACATTTGTACATAATGCATCCCTGTAGCTTTTCCTTTCAGGGCTAGCCCTAGGTTAGTTCACTTTCTTTCTCAAGGATGTTGTTTACTGTGTTTTTTCGCACATCTTAACAAGCATTTTGTAAGCAGCTTCTGGCAGGAAAGAGCTCTCTGCGGGGGGCCCCTTTGTCTGTCACTAACCTTAAACCAGGCTCCCCCAGGCTCCCCCATGCTCGACTCATCTCCAGCCCTAGCACACCTTTCAAATCTTTTGATCACACAATACCTTGCCTAATGTGTTGGTTCCTTCTGTAGATCAAAGAAGTAGAAATGAAGAATAAGTAATTAACAGATGACCAGATCTCTTCCCCAGCTTCCCCTTCAGTAATCTCGCAAACTGTGTGAATAAAATAGCATCTAAAGAAAGATCATGAGTAGTCAACAGGCCTGCACACAGTGGGGGAGGGCGATGACTCTGACCCCCACCCAGTGATTAACTGAGATGACTTCCCTCTTTCCCTTTCATGGCCCAGCAGAATCTTCAGAGATTGTTTTTGGGGGACACTGAGTCCAGCATCTCGCCAGATTGTCAGCATTCTGATTAAAAACAACTTTCCTTTCCACCAACTTTTGCGAGTACTGGTTTTTTTAAGTGACAAGCAGCCGGACCTGATTTGGTAACAATAGTCGAAAATGAGAAGCATGCTGAATATCTAAGAATTAGAAAATGATTAAGAGCAAGGTTAACAGAAGAGACACTGGACACATGAACTTGGATTGGAGCCTGACTTCCCCACTTCCAGACTCAGTTTCCTCTCTATAAAAACAAGAGACATCAACAACTAAGTCATACAATCCATGAGGACTAGATGTGGTAACAGGGAAATGAATGGCTCAATTTTACAGTTTAAACCTTTTTGTTCTCAAGACCTCTTTACCCTCTTAAAAGTTAAGGACCCCAAAGAGCTTTCATTTACCGCCCCCCCCCACACACCATATTAGAAATTAACCCTAAGAAATTTTTAAAATATGAAAATACAAAAACATATTCTATTAGCTTCAGAGCAATGAAGTCATCACATGCCATACATGCTCTGGAAAACCTGTACACACAGGAGAGAATAAAAATGAAAAGGACAAATAATGTCTTAGTTTATAATAAAAATAGTTTTGTAAAGCAATTATATACTCCAGTAGAGATGTTAAAAAAAAAAATAGTTTTGACCTCAAGAAGTCCCCTGAGACCTACTGGCTTAATATAATACCTGGCATATAATAAGTAATCAATAAACGATAGAATAAAAACATAACTATGGTATATGTAATTGATGACACATGTATATCTAAGTGAAAAAAAACAAAGAAAATTAAATAACATATAATTACATCTAGTTTTTATTTTACTTTTTTTGTCTTAATTAAGCTCAGAAAGACTAGTAAATATACAAAATATTAATTGTGTTTATATTTAGGTGATTTGGGTAAAGTGATTTTTCCCTCTATCCTTCTAAATTTTCAAAACTTTCTAAAATAGATATTACTTTTAAAAATAAGAAACAGAAGAAAAGTGTAAATTCCGATTCATGTGGTATAGGTCATAAAACCACCATCCAACAACTTGCCTCCTCTACCCCAACAGCTGCTCTGTGAGTGCACCTGAAGAAAAATCACAGGTAACACACATTTTGGTTCCTCTCAGTCTCCCAAGCCTCTGTTACCTTGGCAATCCTACTTCCCTAATAAGCTCTCTCTCCTCCTCCTAAGTGGCTGCATCAAATCTTCTCTACCCCCTGCCTTCAAAAGTCCTGCATTTCCTCCTTTCTACTCAGGGACCCTGCTCTCTTCAATGATCGTCCCCTCCCTCCCCTGTGTGGTAAGCCTCTTCCTCCCGTGGCAGCTTTCCCATCAGCTTCCTGCCAGGCTCCTCCAGCTCCAGACCCTGGGCTCCTCCCCTCCCAGCCACCCTTCTCCAAGGGCTCTTCTGCTCATTGCCTCTAACACTTCGCTTCCTATTCGTTCAGTCCTCGTTTCCAAAGCTAACCGGCTTCTGATCCCATAATTCCACCAAAGAAGATCTAGTTGAGGTCACCAATGACCTCTGATCCAACTGACACCTTCCAATATTCATTTTACATGACCCCTCCTCCCTGATACACTCTCTTCCCTCAGTTTTCAGGACACCACATTCTCCTGCTTAACCTCCAATCACTGACTCTGCCTTCTCTGCCTCTTTACTAAGCTCATCTGGCTGTCCATCCTCCACTAAATGTCAGGTGCCACTCGTCACACTATTTTACTGATCTAATCCACTCCTGAGGCTTTAAGAGCTGTATGCCCTCCAAAAGAAAATAGTTACCCAAACTAAAGGTCCATCCACCAGACTGGTAAATTGAAGAACTAGAGTATACAGAAGTTTCATTCATCATCACTTAAAATATATACCATAAATGAAACTTTACTTTAGAAAAAGGATACAAACGTCTTTAAAGATACTTGAATATGGGTAGGACACTCTTGCTGTATCATTAAAATAGCAGCATTCTACTCACCTCTATCTTTCAGCTCATTAAAGTCATGAATATTCCGAAAAGTAGTAGTGTCTAGGCCCTTAGGTGACTGTCTTCTGACTGGAGCCTGTAACCGATGTCTGGCCATGTCAAATACATCCATGGGATTCCTTTCTCTCTTCCTGTAGAAAATGACAAATTATGATAAAAGTGTCTTCTGGGAAGAAAATCTGAGTTGACATTTAACTCCCTGTACAAGAAATCTGGCATCTTTCACCGCAATATATTATACACATTTATTCTAGTAGCTGTTATTTCAATTCCTTGTATTAAAAAAACAGGGTATTTATAAGGTCATTGTAATCTTTCAAAATGCTCAGAAGCAAAGTATCTTATTGGAAGAACAGAATGAGTTAGCTTTACCTTAAAATGTTCGTGTAGTAGAAAGATTAGTCTTTCGTCAAAGAAACCAAGATTCAAAGACCAACTTTGCTACTTACTAGAAGTTTGACTGCACCATCTGTAAGATGCAGATAATGTCTACCCTTTTAGTCTTGTTGTGAGCATGAGATTAAATGAAATTATATATAGTAAAGTACCCTGCATAGTACTTGACATGTACTAGGTCTCAATAAATGTTACCTTCCCCTCAGCCTAAAATAGAAATTATACAGAGAAATACAGCATAAATATGCTGCCCAATATAATAGGTATTATCCACAGTCCCCCAACACTAATTTTACAGTGGGCTTTCCGGGAACTTGATACCTAATTAGTTAATTAATACTCTATTTCTGGAAGAATATTTCTTCCTTTGTTAACCTAGGAAGTTAGCAAAATAGGCAGGTAGCTTAGTAAGGGAGTTTTCTGCTAGGACTTTGGGGGAGTGATGATAATAGAGAACAGGGATGGGGGATGGTATCTCCAGCCCTGAAAATAAAGTATTTGCTGCTGTTTCCTTCAGCCCTAGGTGGGCCCCCTCTATTTTTTAAAATGTAGCTCTAAGCTAGAAGTTTGCCAGACTCCTGCCTTCATGTCTTTATTCACTAAATCTTCCCTAAGCACCTAGATGGGAAGAGTTGGGATCCCCACAGGCAATGCCCCCTGCTCTCCTGGGGTTTCCTTTTGTGGGGAAGGTTTCACCAAAGCCACAAAATTACCTTGTCAAGGCTGACATAGACCTCTAATAGTGAACCACCTAGGGGGATAGGAACTGCAACAGAGATTCATTAAAATTCAAAACAAATACTAAAAAGGCTTCTAGGAGGCCATTAAATTGGACTCCTGTATACCATTAACGCTAATAGTTAAGTAGGCTGTTCAGTTAGGAATTAGGTTATTAGCTCTTCTTTGCATGTGAGCTGGGGGTGCCTAGCACATATTAGGAATTCAATAATATGGTGAATTAATTAATGAATAAGAGATTCTTTTTGTGAAACTATTTATAAAACTGGAATAAAGAACAAACACTGAGATGTCTCTGATCACAATACATATTGAACACTACACCGAAGTTAAATGTATTTAACCAATTCTTGCTAAATGATGGTAATTCTAACATATATTATCTAACTTAAGTTAGCACACAGAATTTACAAAGTACTTTCAAATACATACGTTTATTTATTCTTCACTAGAATCTCATGGGGTGGAAATTATTGTGTAAGATTTGCAAATGAGAAAACTGAAAAGCTGCCTGGCTTCTCTTTCTTACATTGGTTTGCCAAAAGAGAGCACAGTCTTCAGTTTATGAATGAAAATAAAGAAAACAAATAAAAAGTCAATGATCCATTAGATTTAATTGAATATGCATGTTTGGAATATGGAAAGCTGCAAAAGTTAAGGCATTTATAACATCTTGAAAGTAAATACAGAAAAACTATACTGACCTCTCTATTACTAAGAAGTAGTTGACCTACTATGGAAGAATTCTTTGTTGAAAATTACCACCTTGGGTTAACATTCCATTACCTAGCCAGTCTGTATCTTGAAATTTCCTCACCTTGTTTACTTAGCCAGAACATGCCTAGAGAATGCCAACAAAAATCTAAGCAAAGCATAATTAGGCAGGTTAACATGCTACATTAAAATCCTACCACATCCTGGATTACAGTCAGAAGTATCAGTATGAATTTAACGTGTACACAAATTGATAGACACAGGAACAATTACAGATGTTTATGACTTAGTATATGTACATATATTATCTAGCTCTGCGCACCGAGAGCTTGGTTTCTAAATACCATTCTCCAAGAGGAACCAGGACTCCTTGGAGAAATGGCTGATTCCAGGGCAGGGGACAGGGAATATACAAGATGAGCCTGGAGCATCTTGCAGTAACAGAAAGTAAAAAAGTGCTCAGGAAACAAAAGGATGGGACATGTCAAAGAGACACAGGAGCCAACATGAAAGAGCTCCCAATGGCCAAAGTTGCAACAACTTGAGCAACAACATAAATAACATAATACTGTAATGTTATAATGTTACAAATGACATTATAACCCATAGTACAAAATAAATATACATGAAACAACAGTGATATAAATAAATGGCTGAATAACTAAATAAAGAGAGGAGAAGGGACAAATCTTTCTTACAGAAGAATTCTAAATAATATATGGAGATAACCCCTCTCCAGGAGATGGAGCTTATCCCCAGCACCTCTCAATTCTTGCCAGTGTGGTAAGCTTAGTGATTCCAGCGCTATCATATGGATGTCACATACCCGCCGATATGATGTGATGAGAAGGCTACCCTGTGCTATTCTTTCCAAAACCCCTTAACCCCAGCCTAATCATGAGAAAACGTCAGACAAATGTAGACTGGGCGACATTCTACAGGATAGTTGGCCAAGACCCGCTAGACTGTCACAATCATGAAAAACAGGAAAGACTGAAAAACTGTCCCGGAACAGAGGAGACTAGGAGATGCGACAACTAAATGCAGTGTGGTACCCTGTACTGACTAAATCCTGGAACAGAAAAAGGACACTGATGGAAAAACTGGAGAAATCCATAAAGTCTGGAATTTAGTTTGTAGTAATGTTCCAATGTCAGCTTCTTAGTTGTGACAAACATATTCTGGGAATGTAAGATGTTAACAATAGGGAGAACTAGGTGAGGGGTGTATGGAAACTCTCTATACTATGTCTGCAACTTTTCTATAACCTAAAATTATGCCAAAATAAATGATTTATTTTTTTTTTAGATAAACACCCTTTAAAGAAAATGTGGTAGTTACCCGCTGCATTGATTTTACAACCTACTAAAAGACTGCAACCTGCAGTTTGAAGAATATTGCTTTAGAAAATTTATGAGTCCTTTTGGCAAAAATGATCAGAAATGTTTGGTAGTCTGGTAAGTTATTTTGCTGGAAAATAAGTATTTCAGAAAACAATACACTGCTGACGGAAAATATAAAAAATAGTTTTAAAAAGTAACTGTCTATGGTTATTCCATCTCTGAAATTTTCCATTCCTATTATCATTTTCCTCTCAAGGACCAAGTTTCTATGCCTGACTTTTTAGAAGACCGAGAAAGGGAAAGTAAGGAGATTGTTTTTACAATTGTCTAGTCTATGTCTTCTTCTAGTCTTGTTTCAACCATCTCTTTCCTATCTTGGGCTTCCTTATCACTTAGATTAGCTTACAAAGGAACTTCTGCATCCGTCTGCCTTCTGTACATGAGTCCCAATTTGGTCAATTATCTTTCACTCAGTGATTTCTCTGTAGTGAGGCAAACTATCTTAAAGATAGAGCTTGAAGAATGGCCTGTTCCCAATACTGATTTTTCACTAATCCTATTACAGATACCATGGTTAGGGATAACACTTTTGGTTTGCCTTCAAGAAAGTGCTACTTCTTTCTTCTTTTTTTTCTTTCTTCCGTCTATCAACACCACCACTGTCATCACCATTGCCATAAATATATTACTGGCAGTACGGAAGGACAATTAAAATTCTCTGCTTAAATATTTTATATTAGGTTAAATCAATATTCATTAAATATCCCGTATTTTCACAGTGAATAGATTTTACAATTGTGAAGAAATGTTTTATGAAGGCAATGTTATCTACATAAAATTGAAGAATGTGAATTAAATAGCACATTAGCTAATTAAAGAAAGAGCTGTTCTGCCAAAAAACAAAAGAAAGAAAACCTACCACATACTGCAAACACACTAAAAAAATCATACACTATTTTGAAGTAGTTATACTGAGTCCCTCCACTAGACTATAATTATTTAGCTAGATTTCTTTTGGGGGGAGGGAAAGGCTACTTCAGTCATTACAATTTCACCAATAATCCGTTAAAAACTTTTTTCAAGCATGCAAAATTCTAACAGATGTGGCTTTATGATAAAGATAATTAATCCTGTTCCAAAACTGTAGAATTATTGGATATGTTCCGATTCCTTATCCTGACAGAAAAGAACACAAGAACAAACAAAAAGTGCAATTCTGAACTTGCCTTATATGAACTTCGCCTTCACTGTCCATGTGCAGCAACCGTCCCTGCAGACGCCGCTCTTCACTACGAAGCTGCTTTCTCATTTCTGATAATTCCATAATTACATTTTTTTTCTCCTCTGCAAATTCACATTGATAAGTGAAAAATAAGACATGTATACGAATAAAAGGTTAAATATTAAACATAACCTGACTTATCATAAAGCTAAAATGCTCAGAGTGACATTTTTATGAAAGTTATTTTTAATGCTTTATATATATAGATCATATTTATGAACATCATTAAGACCCACAAACACATTTCTGATAATACAGGAATTTCAAATGGCAAGCAACATTCTTGGGGGGGGACAGGGGAGTGTAAGTATAAAGGGGCCGCACAATGGAGTTCCTATGTGGTGATGGACAGTTCTGTATCTTGATTGTGTGGTGGCTACACAACTTATACATGATAAAAATGCACAGAACTAAACACACACACAAACACACATAAATTACTGCATGTGAAAACTGTGAAACCTGATGAAGGTCTGTGGAGTATGCCAATGCCAATTTCCTGGTTGTGATATTGTACGACTGAGGGGAGCTGGGGGGAGGGTGCACAGCACCTCTCTATACTGTTTCACGATATTTTGTGAGTCTATTTTTCAAAACAAAAAGTTAAAAAGAGAAATAGTCTAGATTACAGGTTTAATAGTCAACTCTACCTTCTGCACGAAGCTGATTTTTCCTGGCAGGTACCGGAGGAGACTGTGCCCTGGACACGGAACTTTCCTGTTTAACAATCACAACAAAGATACACTCAGTATGTCTTCCCTACTCAGAAGCTTTAAAAGAGGAATTACTTTGAAGTAACTATATGTAAGAGAAACCAAACTCTCCACCACTCTATCTATAAACTTACCCACATCTATTTTTTCTTCCCGCTGCAGTGGGAGAGGCCGTGCCCCATCCAAAGAGAATCCCTTCGCCTGTACTCTGTATCTGATAAGTGACTCTCAGCCCCTCCATCAATTACTGGGTTTTGTCCACCCTCTTCCTCTCTCCAACCACCTTCCTAACAGCCTGTGCTTAAAAATCTCTCCATCTTTTAAAAAACTTACCTCACCCTTCATCATTCACTATTGTCCATTCTCTTCCTTCATAGCCGTTCTTTAAAAAACAGTATGTGCAGTGCATATGGTGTTTGCTTCCTTATTCCCATTCACTCCTCACTACACAGCCTTTGCTTCTCCTACCAAGTGATCCCTCAGTGATGCATTTGATGGGCATTTTAAGCCCTTATTTTACTTGGCCAGTAGCAACTGATATCATTGCCACTCTCTCTATTTCCTTGCTCTGCTTCTTATATGTTGGTTAATTCCCTATTGTTCCATCCTCAGCCCTCTTAACTTCCCCTGAACACATCCTAGACAATCATACTAATTAGACAAGCAATAATGTTAGTAGTTTCCGAAACTACAAATCCAGTGCAGAGCGCCTTCCTTGGCCACAACCTGTATTTTCAACTGCCTACTCTATATAACCCTCACCAGAAACCTGACAGTTGTCACTGACTCCTACCCATCACACACAGTCAATAAATAGCACGATCTGTATCTCATAAATATATCTTGAAGTTGTCACCCCTTCTTAGTTCTTAATGTCACTGCCTTCGTTTAGGTCCTCAAAGTCACATCTGGACTTCTGCAAAAGCATCTTAACTTTTCTCCATGTTTACAGTCTTGCCCAGCCTCCGTAATATATCTCCAAGCCACCACTGCCTGAGAGAACATTATGCAAGACAAACATGGCCATGTCATTCTCCTATTTAAAATATTACCATGAATTCCCATACATTACCACAGACCTTCCAAATCAGATCTCAGAGGGTGGGCTTGAGGAAGACATTCTAATATGTTTCTTTGCCTATTCTGGTAAAAAGCCTGTTTAATATCCACTGGCCTATGGAATAAAGTCAAACCCCTTAGCACTCCCTACAACACCCTGCATACATTCTAGCCTTCACCTCCTCTGCCATTTGGTGAGGTGTCGCAGGCCAGACCAAACCATGTATTCTCCACGCGTGCCACTTGGCTTGCTGTCCCCTCCATGATTCTGCATATGCTGCAAGTCCCCCTTCCTCCTCCTCTCTATAGCAAATACCTACTCATTCCTCAAGAGTCAACTCAAGGATCAACCCTTCTGGAACATTTTCCCGGCGCTTTTCTGATTGTAGCTCAGTCTAAAGTATAAGGGACTTTATTAGCATAACTACAGCTAGCGAGAAGACATACTACCAAAGAAAAGGCCTTCCTGAGGGGCCTGGACAAGTACCACTTGCTAAATTATGATTTGTCAAAAGAATTTAAACTTTGGGGCACCAAGTATTATCATTTATAACTGAAGCAACAGACAAATCAATGTAAACATCATCTATATTTCAGATGTGAAAAATGTAATCTAGCTAAGTAAGATGAATAAGAAAATCTCATTCAATACCCGCAATCCAAAATAACTTAGCGAAGATGAATAAATCAAAAGAAAGAGTATATACTTGAATAAAGGAAGTTATAATGCTGTCAACTGAAGGAGGTCTTTGGAGTTTGCTTGCAATCTTGTTCTGAAGAGCAGGAACTACAGGAGAAGGCTGTCTCAAGCGCTGAGGGGGAGAAAATAAATACATATATACACACACACACACACACACACCCCCCCCCAACGTATGTCTATGTGTGTATGTATATATACAAACACCCCAACATGTATGTGTGTGTATATATACATACACACATCTCTAAAATCTAGATCCCTTGTCACCAAGAGCATCACGGATCATGATAGAGTTTCTATGTCTCCGTAAGGAAATAAAACAGGGTTTCAGGTTACAGTGTAATAAAGCTAATAGTTCCCAACTTCGTATTAAAATCAAAATGCTGAAAACATAAAAACTCCCAACAAAATACAATAAGAATTATCTGGATAAAAATATAAATGTATGTTTATAAATGTGGATGTTAAATTGTTCATTTTGCACAGTACAAAATCAAATATTGGGCTTCCCTGGTGGCGCAGTGGTTGAGAATCTGCCTGCCAATGCAGGGGACACGGGTTTGAGCCCTGGTCTGGGAGGATCCCACGTGCCGAGGAGCAGCTGGGCCCGTGAGCCACAATTACTGAGCCTGCGCGTCTGGAGCCTGTGCTCCGCAACAAGAGAGGCCGCGATAGTGAGAGGCCCGCGCACCACGACGAAAAGTGGCCCCCGCTTGCTGCAACTAGAGAAAGCCCTCGCACAGAAACGAAGACCCAACACAGCCATAAATAAATAAATAATAAATACTAAAAAAAAAAAAAAAAAATCAAATATTACTTTCACTAGTGACTTTGATAAAATTAGAAATATATGACAAAGTTTAAAAAAAAAAACTCTAGGTGACCACAGGTAGAATTATAAAGACAAATTAAACCTTCTAAAGGACTGTAGAGAATGAAGCAAAGAAAGCATAGTCCACATAATTTAAAAAAACAAAAAAAACAGACAAGTAACTGTCAAGGAAGCAAAAACAAAAAAGTCAGAAATTCAATTAATATGATCAAATATATTGGTTATGATAGTATAACTCTCAGATTAGGATTAAAAAAACAAATTTTAACAAACTAAATAAATATACAGACCAAAAAATTTAAAATGCAGACACAAAAGTAAAAACTAAGAGTAGACAAAAATATATATCAGGGCTACATAAATTAAAAAATGACAGCTAGCAATGATAATTTCAGAATTGAGGGCAGAATGCATTAATTGGAACAAAGCTGGTCTAAAACTTTATGGTACTTCACAATTAAACTATAACAGTCATAAAATTACATATTCCTAAGAAATAGCTTTTTTTCTTAGACATAATAAGAAAGTGGCAGAAACACAACTGTGAGAAACTAACAACCTTCATTCTCAAATAATCAATTTTACAATAAAATATTCTCCGCTTTCCGCTCAATTTTGCTATACCAAACACTGCTCTAAAAAACAAACTTTATCGATTAGAAATATGAATGATATGACATTTAAATGATACTTTAAAAGGATGAGCAACTATATATATCCTAAAAATGAAGGATGCTGCCTAATGTTCCTGCAACACTGAAAATAAAACAAAAAATATAGATCTGACTCATAAATTCCCTTTTTATTTATTTATTTATTTATTTATGGCTGCGTTGGGTTTTCGTTGCTGCGCGTGGGCTTTCTCTAGTTGCTGCGAGCGGGGGCTACTCTTGGTTGCGGTGCACGGCCTTCTCATTGCGGTGGCTTCTCTTGCTGCGGAGCACGTGCTCTAGGTGCACGGGCTTCAGTAGTTGTGGCACGTGGGCTCAGTAGTTGTGGCTCACAGGCTCTAGAGCACAGGCTCAGTAGTTGTGGCACACGGGCTTAGTTGCTCCGCGGCATGTGGGATCTTCCCGGACCAGGGATTAAACCCGTGTCTCCTGCATTGGCAGGCAGATTCTTAACCACTGCGCCACCAGGGAAGCCCCTATAAATTCCCTTTTAAACAACATTTCAGCAAATTCAAATTGTGAATACTTATTTCTATCATCATAAAACCCTGGGGTGAGAAATCCAGAGAGTGTATTTGCACCAGAAATGGCTCATGTTACCTACAGTAGGTTACACATTGAATGATGTAGCAAATCACATCATAAATACACCCAAGGAGCACACTGGTTAAAAGTAATCTTTTTGTCAATTCTACTTACAAGAAATCATGTCTGTATAAATCTAAATTTCTGAAAACAATTTTTTAAAAATTGAATTGGGCTAAACGTACAAGACGTAGGGTTTTTCAAGGTATGGTTCACAGCCCAACTGCATCCAAACCCCTAAGGGTTACTAAATCACACTTAGTAAATCAGATACGTTGTACATGAGACCAGGAAGACACACTTTAATAAGTCCCTAGTGATACTATACAAACAAAATTTTAAATATAGCTTTGAAATATGAGCAAGGGTGTGAACTGGATTTTCATAAGGGCCTACTGGCTTTCTAGAGAGAAAATTCCTGTCTAATAACTTTGACTCACGTGCCTAAGCGTGAACATCAACCCCCATCTCAGAGGCATGGACTTCAAACCAGTCTGTGGTGAGCCACAAGTCTCTTTTTTAATTTCCAATCCATTGTGGGCAGGTGTGTAAAACAGAGTAAGACTGAATTACAGTTGACCCTTGAACAACATGGGTTTGAACTGCACAGGTCCACTTATACAGGGATATTTTTCTTCGTCAAACACTACAGTACTGTAGTCAGTGACTGGTTGAATGCGCAGATGTGTAGGAACCACAGGTATGGAGGGCCAACTATAAATTACACACACATAGATTAATCCCTGCATTGTTCAAAGGTCAACTGTACTAGATAAATAAAAACTTTTAAAAGATGTTACACAATTCAAGCCCAACTATTTTATAGATGCAACAGACATAAAATTACATTGACAAATTGCTACAAAAGTTTCCAAACACCTTCAATCTTGTCATGAACAGTTTGGAGGGTGCTAGTCTACGGACTATGGGAACAAGACCAAGAATGGCAACAGAAAGTAAGCCTATTCTGTTCATAGCAGGGAAAATACAACGCAGCACAGTGACATCATCTAGTACAGGAAGTTCAGTGCACTGCACCCAGAAAAAGTACTATGACGAAAGGAGAGACAAAAGCACCTTCTCTGCTTTCTCCCTTTGCTAACTACTCCACTACTCTCACAGTGAAAGCGGGTTGAACTACGGGTTCCATAGACATTTTTGTCTGAAACTTACCTTTGTTTCTTCACCAATTATATTTTCTCTTTCATAGTAGTGCTGAAGTTGTAGGTTATGTTTTTCTTCTTCTTCTTTCTTCTTTCTTTCTGCTTCTTTTCGTCTTTCTTCAGCTAACCGAATAAGCTCTTCATTTTTCAGCCTTTGCTTTAAAATAAAGAGAAAAATATACACTCCATACACACGTTCTATAGTTCATTCATATTTGTTTGAAATAAAGAGATAAAATTGAAGGTACAGATGATATAGTGTTCTTTAAATAAAAAAGTTGTCTGCTTAACAATAAAATATTAGGCATCTATTATAACATCCTAGTCGGCCTAAACTATTTTTCGTCTGTAAAAAAAAGTCATCATTTATCTCTTTTCTTAATTTAGTCTTTCATTTTTATAAAATAGCATCTAACAAATGGATATGGATCTGTTCTCCTTTGTAAGTAATAAATATCTTTTCAAGTCAAAATAAGGAGTTCACTTTCAGACTAAGTAGAAAAATACAGTAGGTAAAAATGCACCTCTTCCTCTTTCTCCCTTTTCTTTTCCTGTTCCTCTTCATACTCTTGCTGAATTCGTGCTCTCTGTTCTGCAAGCCGTTTTTCTTCTTTTTCTTCGGCAATTCTCAATCTCTCTCGTTCTGCTTCTTCTCTTTGTTTCTTTTCCTCAATCTAAAGAATTAAACCTAGTTACTACTTTGTGAAACTATTGAAAAGTTAGAATACCACTTAATTTACCCTATTATCAACATTTGTGCCCTCTTTTTGTACGTAAAGATAAGTTCCTAAATTTTTCAGTTTCCCATATTTTATTAGGGAGGCCACATGATGTAATGTTAAGAGCTCTGAGTAAAATTCCAGCTCCATCAGACTGTGTGCCCTTAAGAAACTTTCTTGTTCAGTTTTGTCATCTGGTAAAAAGAGTTATTAACGTCTATACCTCAAGGTAGTACTCAAAAGAATTGAAATGAAACAATGTATGTAAAAAAACATAAAAGTTCCTCCTATGTAGAAGGTACTTAGTAAATAATTCATGATTATATTATTCTATAATGACTGCTACTATTATGTCTCAAAGTTCCTTGGCGTGATTAGTATCCTAAAACAACAGTGAAATATTTTAGCAATCACTCTTTAAGTAGGAATCCCTTCCCTAGAATGGCCTTTCTCCTTTCCTATCTACTGGCAAGGTAAATGAGGATTTTAGCCACAAGAATTCATAACTAAGTTTTGTTTGAATGCCACCTGGGGCCTGCAGTGCTGAGTATTCTGGGGGAATATTCTAAGACAGAGTCTAAGATCTGAAAGGAAGAGGACCTTAACAGATAGTCTACATCCTCCATGAATGAGATAGAGAAGAATGACAGCACGGGTACTGGGTATTCATGATGCTGGTTTAAGGATATCAATAGATTTTCGTCCCTCTTAAGTATGGATTGATTATGACTATTCATATTATTTTTATAGCTCTTGTCTGCATTTCCTCTAGCTTCAAGGTTGCTATATTTAGTGCTGACAAACTTTTGAGCTATAAGAACTGTAGTCTTCTTATATGTGATTTTACATGCTAGGGCTTTTTCCAACATTTCTTTCTCACAACACTATTAAATATGTACAATCCTAATATTTAATACTAAGTGGTGTGTATGTAATCACTTCTTCAATTACAATAGCCCTAGAGAAAACATCATTTATGATCCATACAACAAAACCTCACATTTAATACTCAGTTCCCCCTTTTTCCTCCTCTATGAAAAAAAAATCACAATGACAAAGTCACTTCTCCATTAATGGGTCACAATTATAAATGGATCTCACACCTAATGAATCCACAGAAATATCATTCCAACAAAAATGCCACACAGAAGTTCAATGGAAAGAGAAAAGCTATCATCCAGGTCAGTGGTTTTCAAACCATATAATACAAAAGTGCTTCAAGGGTCCTGCAAATATTTTATTAAACTTATTAATTATTTTTAAAGCTGCAATTAAAAATGACAACTAAACACTCACATGTGTTATTTACCAAATTTTAACCACATGAAGACTTCTGCTGCACTAACTTAAACTAATGGTATAACTTATTTATGCAGACATGGAGCTGAGGCTTCCTTTGCCATCTTTGTGCACAGATTTAAACATTTTATAACATTTCTTTTAACACTTAAGTTTGGTGAATTTTTTGTCTGACACTATATTGTTGATATTAATAATAAATACCATTTAGCTATTTTACATTTTCATAGAGTTCTGGATTAGATTTTGTTTGGGGGCAAAAAGGGCATTTTTAAGAGGCTGCTAAAAGAAAAATACATAAACCACCATTTTATATGGTGGGAGAAGTGAAGGTTGAAGTTATTCTGAAACTAATACAGTCAAAGTTTCCCCCACTACTAGTAGTTTTTTCCCAGAGGAAAGACTTCCTAGAGCTAGAAACATAACTGTAGTACCTCTAGATATGATACTTAAAGTTAGGAGACTTGGGTTCAAGCACCAGCCTCACAACTTGCAAGCTCTGCCACCAAAGGTGAGCCTCATCCTGTGTTTTAGTTGGTCATAAAATAAAAAGAGTAATAACTTCCTCAGAGAGTACTGAGGTTTAATAAGATACTATACATAAAACTATCTTATAAATAATAGGCTACAAAATGGCAAGACTTATTTTTCCCTGAATTCTACCCTAGACCATGCTAACACTCAGTAAGTATAATAGGAACTACATAATTTTGACTTGCTATAATTATGGGCAATATACCAGAGGGTCCTTCAAGTTCAAAAGGTGACTCTGTGACCCTCAATCTGCTACCTGACTCGAGTGGTCAGTATCCTTGGGATCTCTGATGCTACGCTCTTACAGTCAATATCTCTATTCATTCTGTCGATCCTTAGAAAGGTCTTTCCATCCATTTCTACCGTCACCACTCTAGTAAAACACCCCTGCTTCCAGTCTTTTAAAATCCTCCAAAAATACATCCTCAACAGTAACGCCTGATCAATCATCCTTAAGACTACATCCATTATGTCACTGCCTTAAAAGTCCACAATAATTAGGATCAGAAAGATGGCATGTCTGAATAGAATCTCTGTAAGAAGAATTTGTTTAAGAGGTTGGGATTAGACTGGAGAGCCAGAAGTGTCAGAATAAAGAATATGGACATTTTCTGTAGAAAAGAAAAGCTACTGCCAGGTTTTGAATAAAGAAGAAAAACATGAGAAGTCATATCAAAGGAAGATTAACGTGGCCACAGGATCAATCTGACACTGGGATGTAAGTGTGGGTATGGAGGGGAGGGAGGTAAGGAGAGAAAATATTGTGAGCCCGCTATGAGCAGGCCTCTCACTCACCTCAGGCTCCATCCCAAGGGTGGCCACAGTATGAGAGTTCAATAAATCTGTTTGTTTAATAAACACCTGATGCTCAAGTATCTTCCTTTGGGCAATTTCTAGTACTTTAAATACTACTTGCTTATATACATAAATGAGGCAAATAACTGCAAAATGTGATTACATTTAATATTTATTTATTTACAAACTATACAACTGAGTCAAGAATATCAAATCATTTACAAAAAACTAATTATTTTTTACTAACACGTGCCAGCATCTAGAAAGATTCATTCTATGCCTAATAGGTGAACATTTTAAGTGTTTCAGTTTTAGAAATTTCAGCATTCTTTAACACTTAATGATTTAATAAAATTTAAGTCACCTGGTATACCTAACATGTCTCCCTATTCCTTTTTCAGACATAAGTAGAATAGTATAATAATATAAATTAAATAATAATATAATGTAATTTATATCTTATATAAATTAGATATTTTAGTAACCGCATGGCATTTTAGAATTTATTCTTTATCTTGTGGATTAAATCTTTGCAAGTTTAGTTTATTAAAACTCTTATGGGGACTTCCCTGGTGGCACAGTGGTTAAGAATCCACCTGCCAATGCAGGGGACAAGGGTTCAAGCCCTGGTCCGGGAAGATCCCACATGCCACGGAGCAACTAAGCCCTTGCACCACAACTACTGAGCCTGTGCTCTAGAGCCTGTGAGCCACAACTACTGAGCCTGCATGCCACAACTACTGAAGCCCACGCGCCTAGAGCCCGTGCTCCGCAACAAGAGAAGCCACCGCAATGAGAAGCCCGTGCACTGCAACAAAGACCCAACGCAGCCAAAAATAATTTTTCAAAAAAAACTCTTATGAAACTTTGAAACTGTGATCAAGTAAGCATTTCACCTGAAAACGAAGAAAATTCTTGTATAATTCCTGCTGTTTAATCTGAAGTTCAGTTGGAGGCTCACCAAAAATATTTCCCCGAGCAAAAGGAGAGCTCTGTGTTTGCATATGACCTTGAAAGGGAAATTTTGCAAAAACATACCATTAGCCAGTGCTTAGAAAACGTAAAGGTTAAAGAATAAAGACTTTGCTAATAAATTCAAATCTTGAAAAAAATGTGCTAAATATGGAACTCTAGAGGTTAAACTCAGAAGAAGGCTGAGATTATAATCTAAAGACCAGATAAAAAGTAAAGAGAGAAAAAAAATGGTGAAACTAAAATAAAATTAATACACAGTTGAAAAAGCACAACATATCTATACCTGAAAGACATCAAGAAAACATAAAAGTTAATCACGTAAGCAACTCTCACTGCAGCAAAGGCTTTAAAGTAATATTTATAGAGAGAAAAAAAAAGTACATGTTTAAGTTCTTATTTATGAATATAAATATCCTTTTCTTAAGAACACTGCTTAATTATACACTAAAATGCATTATGTATACACATACGAAAATTTTCTAAAATTGTTTTTAAAAATCAGTAATTCCAAAAGTGGATTCCCATCCATGGTTTAAAGAATAGATTAGAAAGTTAGCTCCAAAAACATTTTTTACAAATTAAAGTGACTATTTTAATCACTGCAACACTTTTTATTTAAAAATTTTATCAGATTAATGAGATATTAACATGAAAAATAAAAATATGCTATATATTACCTATAAATAGTATTAAAACATTCTGGGAAAGGGAAAATATTATTTCATAAAAGCAACCTGGAAAATAATTATACCCCAGGGGTCTCTTTGAATGCAGAAAAAAAAAATTGGTGTTTAAATTTAAGCCTCACATAACTTTTTATATCATTTTTTAGTTTCCTTATACCATCAATCTAAAGCATTTATTTCTCTCTCTCGTATAGTGCTTGCAGGACAACTGCTTTGCAGTTTAGCTGTCATTTAGGTCTATTTTGCCTTTGTGTTTAAATTTATTAATGCTTACTTGAATAGATCAGCAGAAAGACAAATCAACACCTAAACATTAAAATCTTATGTTATGGTGGAAAAGCTGATTAGCAAACCAAAACTGAGTAGTTTGTTTCACTTTGATGATCACTCAAATTCTAAACCGTTGAGGCAATTAGAGAAGAAATATTATTAGAGGCAGGCAAGATAAGTTCTTTCAAATATAAAAACACTATAAAAATAAAACCAAAGGGAAACACATGCTCTAAACAAAGAAAATGAAAATGTATTCAGGCATCATAATAAGCGAAAAAATAAATTTAAGCCAAATTAGTATGGACTTTATCAACATGGTTTTTCATCCAAGAACCATAAAGTAAAAGAAAAACAACAAACATTAAGAAGGGCCTCAGAAACAGGCCTAATGAAGACAAAACATTAGAGGATAATGAACCTTAAGTATACATTATAATATTCAACTCTCAGGTATATTCAAGTTCCCTTAAAGCCTTAAAATATTACATGCCACATATGTATGTGTACGTGTGCACACACATACATATGTATACACACACACTCCTACACATATATGATGGCCTACCAACAAATTAGGTGACTCTCAATAGTTTTTTGCATTCAGAAAGTCTGTTTTAGGTGAATTCTTAGGGAATGAAAGTTAATTTAGGAAATTTCAATTCACAAAAAAGGGAAATTTTAACATTTTATGATTTTATATGATTTCTTAAACTAGAGCATCCTGGCCACAACAGCTGCACCAAAACCCTGGTAGTGTACAGAAAGGCAACAGACAATAAATTCTGCTATGCATATTCAATCATCAAGCTTGTGCTCCTTCTTGGGAATGGGTCATGGAAAGCTTTGATTTTTCCAGTGCCTTTGCTTTGTAAGCAGAGCTAGATGCCTAAAATGTTATTACTGTGACAGAGAAAGTTCTAGGCTAAGAGAGAACTACAAACAATACAGGGTGTGGAAGAGAAGGGTAGAGAAGGGGTCTGTACCACTGATCTCAATAAAGACTACCAGAAGCAGAAGCCAATGACGAGAAAAATAATGATAATCAGAAAGAGGTCAAAATTCTCTTCAATAAAATGGAAAGGTGTTTTGATGCTGCTATTGTACACTGAATTATTACAGACTCAGAGTGAGAGCCAAATTAGTAATTTCATCAAAATCAAAAGTTCTAATTTTAGTACTCCAAAAATCAAAACTAGATCCACTGTGTAAAAATCTATTGTGGATCAAAGTAGGAAAGCATTTTCTTGTAATTAGAGATCAAACAGCGATACAGGCTGTCCATGGAAACAACCAACCACACATCTCGTGAAGTGTTCAAAAAGGCTGCAGAGATCAGTGCTACCATCAAAGGCTTGAAAGATGCAAGGCTAGTAATTCTAATCAGAGCTCACCATTTAGTCTGCCTATTTGGCCAATATGCATTAAAAATTTTTTTAAGTTTTTAAAAAACTGTATGATTAGTCAGGGAACATTTTAGAAAGACTTCCTAATATAGAGTTCTTTTCTAGTCTAAAATTAAAATTTTTGTGAAAGTACAAAAGAGAATTTGTCATAAATAAATGGTTACTTTTATAGGCATCAAAATATAGTGTAAGGTGGTATATTCTTTCAACTTCATTTGAATTTTAAACATGTAACATACTTTCACATATACTTGATAAAGAAAGATGATGACAACTTTTCCTGGCAAGTCACAAAGAAAGATATTGAATAATCTTCAATTTACAGAATCTTTAATTAAAGGACCCTGTTTAATAGCAAATCAAAGATATTTGCTTATGAAAGGCAGATGTGACCAGAAGTCAAACTAAACTTTTAATTACTTCATTTATTTCTTTGTATATTGTGGTTTTATAAGGGAGGGCAACTGATTATAAAACAAACAAAAAATGAATTTCACTGTACAATTTATCATACAACATCTGATATGTTTTCACTAATTCAAACTAATTCTGATGGTATAAGAACCCATAAACTTTACCAAACTCTGTATGGGTAGAAAGACTATTTGATTTTAAGAAATGCCCTCACCATCAGCAAAATAAAAGTGTTAGCAGCAGCTAAAGTATACATAAGCAAGTAATAAAGCTGAGAAGAAATACATATTAAGGAGCAAAATGTATTTCTTTATTCACTTTTTTCAAAATACCTATGTAGAAAAGTTATTGTAAATAGCATGAATAATGTGTTATGCTTCCTGACTCAGAGTAACCAAATTCTCAAAATCATAAGAACTTTCTTGGAGAACAGAAGAGAAATGCTACTGAACAACTTTAGAAATATAAAAAAAACAAAAAAACAAAGGAATAGAATGTGATTAAAAACCTGAGTTTTTATTTGCAGAATCTTCTAGGTTCTCAGCATTTGAAGTGGCTAAATTTTGGTCTAGAGATACAACAGCCCTTTTATCTTCATATGTTCTTGCATCTGGATTATGGTAGGCATCTATATTTTGTCTGTGCATCCTATTCAAATCAGCTGAGAGGGAAAAATAAGCCATTTATTTCAATAAATGCATTTCTATAATTAGTATACTTAATACATTTTCTTAAAGTAGGGAAATAGAGAGAAAAACAATAGGATAGAGCTGGAATAATTCAATGGTATCTTGGTGCCCTGAAAACAGAAACAAAATTATCAAAACTTGTAAAAAAATTTTCAAAAAATAACCTTACAAAATAAATTCAAAATCAGTAGAGAACTTAAGAGTATATGGATTTTTGAGAACCATATTCATATCTATGTTACTTCAGAACTTTGAATATCTTAAATACAGAACAAACATAGTAACAATTCAAAACAAGTCATAGTGAAATTTACCCAACATCATTAGTATTCCTAATGAAAAAATATCACGTGGAGTGGAGCTTTAAAATATATCCACAAATTTTTTTACAATCCTCCCTTAAAAGATGGAGCTCAATTCTCCTCCCCCGGAGTGTGGGCTGTTTCTTATGAAAAGGATACTGCATGCACAATGATGGTATATGACTTCTGAGGCTACTTCATGAAAGACAATATGTTTCCACCTTGCTTGATCTATTGGCTCACTCACTCTGAAGAAGCCACCTACCATTTCAAAAGGACACTTAAGGAGCTCTAAAGACAAGCCCACATGGCAAGGAACTGAGGCCTCCTGAGCTGTGTGAGGGAGCCATATAGGAAACAGATTCTCCAGTCTCAATCAAGACTTCAAACGACTGTAGCCCCAGCTGACATCTTGGACTGCAACCTCATGAGAGATCCTGAGACAGAACCATCCAGCTAAAACACTCACAAATTACTGACTCAAGAACTGCAAGATAATGTTTTTTTAAAAATGCTACATGTTAGGGAAACACAGCAATAGATACCACATGTGCATGGCAAAAATCTGAGCACATAAGACTACGTCAAACAACCGGTCAATCTTAAAAACAAACTTGAATGGTTACAGAACGCAAAAGCTTTAACAAGATAAAAAGTAGTTTTTCTCCACAAAACAAGTAACTGAGATAGTATGGCAGCAGTGAACGTGAACATAAACCTGGATATAAGAAGTGCTTATCAGGAAGCCTGTTATGTTCAAGAATGTATTTTTAACATGAATCACAGTTAGAATACCAGATAGAACATGGCAAATAACACATGAACATTACCAAAGAGAAAGAGAGTTCAGAATCAGGAAAGTTCACATCCTTGCTGTTGCTTTTAAGACAGGTCGGGGACTTCCCTGATGGTCCAGTGGTTAAGACTCTGTGCTTCCACTGCAGGAGATACAGGTTCGATCCCTGGTTGGGTAACTAAGATCCCACATGCCATGCGGTGTGGCCAAAAAATAAATAAAGTAATTATTAAACTAATTGCCTAATGCACCGATTAAAAAAAAAAAGAAAAGACAGGTTGGACTCAGAAACTGGATAGGAGCTTCGCAGGTGAAGATGGGTGGGAAAGCATAATAAAGAAACAGCTCCAGGGACTTCCCTGGTGGTGCAGTGGTTAAGAATCCGCCTGCCAATGCAGGGGACACGGGTTCGAGCCATGGTCCGGGAAGATCCCACACGCCGCGGGGCAACTAAGCCTGTGGGCCACAACTACTGAGCCTGCACTCTAGAGCCCGCAAGCCACAACTACTGAAGCCCGCGCACCCTAGAGCCCGTGCTCGGCAACAAGAGAAGCCACTGCAATGAGAAGCCCGCGCACCGCAACGAAGAGTAGCCCCTGCTCGCCGCAACCAGAGGAAGCCCGCGCACAGCAACAAAGACCCAACGCAGCCAAAAATAAATAAATGAATAAATAAATTTATTTTAAAAAAAAGAAACAGCTCCAAGCGTGTGAAACATGAAGACTGTTCTGGCAACATTTAAGTAGTCCAGCTTGACTAGAGCTCAAAACACACACAACAGAGAAATGAGAGATTACACAGGAAAATGCAGATCAGATGCCAATTCTGGAATATTCTAAGAAACAAGCTGATGGCTCACTATTCTATTCTGTAGATAGTAGAATGGAGACAGTTTTGGTAGTCACAGAAGTAGAAACAGTAATAACGGCAGTTAACATTTATGATTCACCATTTTTATAATCTATACAATAACTTATATGATATGGTACTATTATTTTCCCCCCAGTATTATTAGATGAGAAAATTAAACTAAATTAATTTGTTCAAAGCCAGTAAATGGCTATGAAAGAATGTGAACTCAGTAAGACTCTCCAGAGTCCTTAATGAATTCTGAGTATGGAATAATACAGTTGGTTATACTTTTGATACGTACAGCTTGGATGTGAAAAACAAAGGAGGAGAATGAAGAAGCAATGAAGAAATAGCAACAGCCCAGGCAAGATATAATAAATCTCTATTATGGTGGTAGTATGAATGAAAATTGAGAGAATTCAAGGAACACTGAAAGGGCAGAACCTACACTTTAGGCTTATTAACTGACTGGCTATGGGAAGTCAAAAGGACTCTTGAATTTTTTACTCTGAACCATCAGAATGATGATGCTTTTACAGAAAAAGACAAAGATGAGCTGGATTTTAAAAATGAAGGTTGGTTTTGCATGCTAAGTATACATAATCCACCAAACATCAGGTACAGAGATTCAGAAGACAAGTTGGAAGTGAAGCAGAGTCTTAGAAGTGCTCAGGGGCTGAGTAATATTCCACTGTATATATGTGCCACATCTTCTTTATCCATTCATCTGTCAATGGAAATTTAGGTTGGTTCCATGTCCTGGCTATTGTAAATAGTACTGCAATGAACATTGTGGTACATGTCTCCTTTTGAATTACGGTTTTCTCAGGGTATATGCCCAGTAGTGGGATTGCTGGGTCATATGGTACTTCTATTTTTAGTTTTTTAAGGAACCGCCATACTGTTTTCCATAGTGGTTTGTTCTTTGTAGTGAGGTGGATGGACCTAGAGTCTATCATACAGAGTGAAGTAAGTCAGAAAGAGAAAAACAAATACCGTATTCTAACGCATATATATGGGATCTAAAAAAAAAAAAAAAAATGGTACTGATGAACCTAGTTGCAGGGCAGGAATAAAGATGTAGACATAGAGAATGGACTTGAGGACACGGGGTGGGAGGGGGAAGCTGGGGCGAAGTGAAAGTAGCATCGACATATATACACTACCAAATGTAAAATAGTTAGCTAGTGGGAAGCAGCCGCATAGCACAGGGAGATCAGCTCGGTGCTTTGCGATGACCTAGAGGGGTGGGATAGGGAGGATGGAAGGGAGGCTCAAGAGGGAGGGGATATGGGGACATATGTATGCATACGGCTGACTCACTTTGGTGTACAACAGAAACCAACAAAGTATTGTGAAGCAATTATACTCCAATAAAGATCTATTAAAAAAAAAAGAAAAAGTGGTCAGGGGCAAAGAAAGAGACTTGAGAAGGCCTAAAAACAAACAGAGGAGTAGAAGAGACAAGGTGGGAGAAATTGGATGGAAGGAATATATCTAACTCGAGGAACACATGATGTCAGAAGACAGTCCTAGAACAAAGTTCAGGTTTACAGACCCAGAAGAATAACCCAGTTCCTAATACACATACAATAAATGTCAGGTGAAGAGAGGACAGCACTGCAGAGAATGCACAGGACTCAAGGGCAAGAATTGTCAACCCAATTCAAAGAGGATGAACACTGAGTAAAAACCATTAAATTAGAAATTAGGACATCAGTTATTTTTGAAAATGTAGCATCAGTAGAGTAGTAGGAACTAGAAGTCATTTTATAGAATATGAAGCAATAAGAGGATGGTAAGAAGTGGCAGCAACAAGTACAGACTACTTTTGGAGTGTGTTTTATGTAAGGGAAGTACAGCAAGGTCAAGAGCAGAGTTTTTGTTTGTTTATTTGTGTTTAAGAATATAAGTTAACCAAAGTATGTTCAGAGCTGGAAGGCAAGGAATTAGTAAAAAGAACTGAAAATGCAAGAGAGAAGGGACTGGCTGAAAACACAGAGAAAAGCTGATTCCAAGAAAACTTCCAAGTGCCAAGGAGTGGTAAGGCAAGAATTAGTTAGGTACTCCTGAAATCATAGCCAAATCCTGGGATCTATCTGAATATGGGAGGTAAATGAAACCAGAAAGATGATGGGAAAGTTAAGGTCATGAACTAATGAATAGCTGTGGTCTCAAAAATGTCATAAAAATGAAACAAAATAACTCCAATGGGAAATCAATATCTCATTGTCATCCAATTCACTAGAAGAGCATAAAACCAGCCTATGTAAATAAGAAGTCACTATGAATAACTATACATGTAGTATTCTTTTTTATATTTCAAGAGTGCAATATATTAAGCTCACTCCTTCCAGACGATACCCATACCCAGAGCTCTGTTACCAAACTAGTGAAAGATTAGGGAATAAAATATCACTTTGATATTCACCTACACAAACTATAAAGTAAGAGATATATATCTTACAAGTAAACACTATAATAAACTTCAAAATCAATAACATGTTTTAATTTACTGTTGTGATTACACAGTTTTCTCAACTATTAGAATAACAGTCAATGTATTTATATAAAAGGAAAATTAATTTCATCAGAGTACATAATTATTATTTAAGACTTAAGACTATCAGATTCAGCAATCAAAACAAACCCATATTGCTTTTTATTGGAAAAGATGATTTGTCAATCAGTTGGTCACTCCTTGTCTATCTTTTCTTTGCGAGCCAGTAAAATACAAGGTATGAAATCAGCTAAAAGATGAAAATTAAAAAAAGCACTTTGGTCAAAAGTGTAATTTGCCAACTGAAAAGGTATCACTGAAAATGGGCATTTATTTCAAATGTATATCATCATATCATTTAATATAATATTGCTAGCATTATAAGAATAATTCTACAAAGAAAGGAATAACAAAAGAAAATGTTACAGATTCATGAGTGGGAAAATAATTCTACTCTCTGAACAATTTATCAGACCAGGGCTACATTATATGATACCTACAGGTAAACAATACATAAATAATAATTAATTCTTTTCATTCCTTATTTTATAATCTTTGCTTTTTTATAAACCTAAATGAATACTTTGAAATTAAAATTAACTTTACAAGTTACTCTTTGTACTCTGGTGGAAAATACCAATCATTTTAAAGAAAATGGCTAAGATATGTTAAATAGTACCATAGGCCCGGGATTATTCAGCAATCTACTGCTGACATACAAACTCTTTTATAATGAATCAATTCAGAGGGCTAAAGAAAATTTCCAATCCTGGCACTACTAGTACAGTACATATTTCCAAATTAACCTAATTTTTAATATATACACTTACTTATAGAGATCAGAGTCTATAAGGTAAATAAAAATATAATTGGTAGTCCATAAAATAAATCTCATAAACTTAAAAACATTGAAATAACAAAAAAGTATGTTCTCTGAACAAAACAGAATATATGCTAGAAGTGAACAACAGAAAGCTATCTGGAAATATGCCCAAATATTTGGAATTTTTTTTGTATACATCTTTATTGGAGTATAGTTGCTTTACAATGTTGTGTTAGTTTCTGCTGTATAACAAAGTGAATCAGCTACATGCATACGTATATCCCCATATCCCCTCCCTCTTGCATCTCTCTCCCACCCTCCTTATCCCACCCCACTAGGTGGTCGCAAAGCACCAAGCTGATCTCCCTGGGCCATGCAGCTGCTTCCCACCAGCTATCCATTTTACATTTGGTAGTGTATATATGTCAACGTTACTCTCTCACATCATCCCAGCTTACCCTTCCCACTCCCTGTGTCCTCAAGTCCACTCTCTACGTCTAGGTCTTTATTCCTGTCCTGCCCCTAGGTTCGTCAGAACCATTTTTTTTTTTTTTTTTTAGATTCCAGATATATGTGTTAGCATACAGTATTTGTTTTTCTCTGACTTACTTCACTCTGTATGACAGACTCTAGGTCCATCCACCTCACTACAAATAACTCAATTTCGTTTCTTTTTATGGCTGAGTAATATTCCATTGTATATATGTGCCACATCTTCTTTATCCATTCATCTGTCGCTGGACACTTAGGTTGCTTCCCTGTCCTGGCTATTGTAAACAGTGCTGCAATGAACATTGTGGTACATAACTCTTTTTGAATTATGGTTTTCTCAGGGTATATGCCCAGGAGTGGGATTGCTGGGTCATATGGTAGTTCTATTTTTAGTTTTTTAAGGAACCGCCATACTGTTCTCCATAGTGGCTGTATCAATTTACATTCCCACCAACAGTGCAAGAGGGTTCCCTTTTCTCCAACCCTCTCCAGCATTTATTGTTTGTAGATTTTTTGATGATGGCCATTCTGACCAGTGTGAGGTGATATCTCATTGTAGTTTTGATTTGCATTTATCTAATGATTAGTGATGTTGAGCATCTTTTCATGTGTTTGTTGGCAATCTGTATATCTTCTTTGGAGAAATGTCTATTTAGGTCTTCTGCCCATTTTGGGATTGAGTTGTTTGTTTTTTAGATATTGAGCTGCATGAGCTGCTTGTATATTTTGGAGATTACTCCTTTGTCAGTTGCTTCGTTTGCAAATCCAAATATTTGGAAATTTTTAAAACTCACTTCTAAATAATCAGTGGGTCAAAGAAAAATCAAAAGGAGAATTAGAAAACTGAATTGAATGAAAATGAAAATATAACATATCAAATCTGTGATATACAGTTAAAGCAGTACTCAGAGGGAAATCTGTAGCATTTTTAAATGAATATATTAGAAAAGAAATAAGGTCTCAAACCATAATCTAAGCTTCCACACTAAGAAATCGGAAAAAGAAGAGAAAATTAAAAGCACAAAGCAAACAAAAGAAAGAAAATAGTAAAGAGCAAAAATCAATGAAATAGGAAGAGAAGAACAACAGAGAAAAATCAATGAAAACAAAAGCTAGTTCTATGAAAAGATCAATCAAATAGATAATCTCTAGGCAAACTGGTTAAGAAAAAGGAAAGAATATAAAAATTACAAATATCAGGAATAAAAGAGAAGCAGGAGCCATCACTATAGATCCTACAGACCTTAAAAGAATAATAATAAAATATTATGAACTTTATGCCAAAAAATTCAAAAACTCAGAAGAAATGGATAAATTCTTCAAATGATTCAAACCACCAAACTTCACGATTTGGTGTCATGATTTCTAAACACTGTACTAGAGTTCCTAACCAGGGAAAAGACAAGTAAAATAAGTAAAAGGCATTCAGATTGGAAAGGAAGAAATAAAACTCTGTCTACAGATAACATGACTGTCTACATTTATTTAATCTGTCTATCATTTAATTAATAGTATTGTAACCATTTTAATTTTCAGTTTTGATCACTGTGCCAAGATTACGTAAGGTGTTAACATTAAAGGAACCTAGGTAAAAGGTACTCTCTATACTATCTTTGCAACTCTTCTATAAGTCAAATTATTTCAAAACAAAAAGTTACAATGAGATGTCACTACACACTTAATAGAATGACAAATTTCTAAGACAATCTCAAGCGCTGATGAGGGTTCACAACAACGGGAAATCTCATGCTCTGCTGGTGGGAATGCAAAATGGCACAACCACTTTGGGAAAAGGTCTGGGAGTTTCTTACACAGGTAAACATACACTTATTATATGTCCCAGCAATTCCATTCCTAGGCATTTACCCAAAAGAAATGAAAACTTATGTTCACACAAAGACCTGTAAGTGAATGTTTATAATAGCTTTATTCATAATAGCCTCAAACTATAAACAATCCAAAAGTCCATCAACTGGTAAATGGATAAACAACTGTGGTGCTTCCCCACAACAGAATACTATTCAGTAATAAAAAGAAATACACTACTGATGTATATAACATGGATAAATCTCAAAAACATCATACTAAGTTAAAAAAAAAAAAAAAAAGACATAAAAGGCAATACTATTGTGCCAGAGTGCAGATCAGAGACTGACAAGGGTATAGGGCTGGATAAGTTAGAAATATTCAATATCTTGATTATGGCAGTGGTTACCAGAATCAGTTGTCAAAATTCAATGAACAAAACACTTTAAAAGGGCGAATTTTATTGTATGCAAATTGTGTCTCAATAAACAGCATAAAAACAAACATAAATCTAACTGGGGCAAATATAATACATAAAAGAAATACAAATATTTAACCAAATATATGTAAAGCAATCTTGCTATTAATCAATTAGAACTATGAGATATTTCTGCTATCTTTCAAATTGGTTAAGTATTTTTAAATTTTTTTTTTACTTTTTTTCTCTTGGTGTACAGGTTTTTAAAATTTTTAATATACAATAGAGTCAAGTAACATCACCATAATCAGGATACAGAAGAGTTCCATCACCCCCAAAAACTCCATCATAGTTACTCCCTCTCCTCAACTATCATCTTTGGTAACCAGTGATTTGTTCTCCATTGCTACAGTTTTGCCATTTTGAGAATATATGTGTATGTAACCTTTACAGAACGGCTTCTTTCCCTTAAGACTTCCCTTGAGAGTCTTCCAAATTGTTTTGTGCATCAATAGTTCATTCTTTTTTACTGCTGAGTAGCATCCCATCATGTGAATGTTCCACAGTTGTTTATCCATTCACCCATTGAAAGACATTAGAATATACTAAGTTTTTTTATGGGAACTTGAATAAAGAATTTTAATGAATAAAGAACTGAGAAAGGAAACAGATTTTAAGTGTAGTACAAGTAATCAAAACGAGAGGTATTTACTCTAAAAGGGTTGATGCTATGTTAAAATTGTATGAGTAACAGATTTTGATATTTTATTAATAACTAGTTTACCTTATAAAGAGATCTTTCTTAGAGAGCTAAGATAATGGTGAACATTCAATTTCTTTAATTTGTTTGTAATAAAAGATCAAAGATGAAACAGGAGTAATTAGAAAAGCCAGCAGCTGAATTAAAGTTACCCAACATAACCCCTGTTATATGGTCTTGGCCATCTCATGAAATAAAGCAAAACACTGAACTTTACTACATATTTTAAATAGAAAAATTATGTTCCCTCTCTCTCTAAAATATAACAGCCACATACAAAACAAACTGATATTCTTTAAGTGATGAGTTTACTTGCTTTGAAAATACCATTAAAAAAAGAGTTCCACTGCATTTGATAAAACAGCACACCTTTTTTATTTCATGGCATGACTGTAGCATTAAATAAGCAAACTAAACATTACCACTAAAAGTAAACATCTCAGAAAAGTTTGCTCCATTCCTGTTAGGTCAAGCAATTCTAAAACAGTATTTTATAATTCAATAACAAACACTTATCCTACTCACTTCCACCAATTAAACACAAACAAAACACTGTAATTGTATTGTCTGAACTGGAAATAATCTTAGAGCAAGCTGGAAACTTCTAGGAAATTATTCCAGTGTTTCCCAAAGTTCCTGTTACATAAATAAGCACTTCCTTCCTGGTAACTGCTATGTTTCTATCAATTTACAATTTAAATTTAATAGCAAAGACTGGGTAGATGCTTATCAATCTCATGTCCTCCTCCTGGGTATAAAGAAACCAAAACTTCCCAGCCTCCCAAGCAGTTACTTTAGAACCTTATAACTAGGTCTGAACAATGGAACAAAGACAAAAGTGATATTCCTCCACTTTCAGGCCAGGCCCCAACAAAATTCTCAACTTGTTCTCCCACCCTCTGGACCACATCTGTGCAGCTAGAAATAAAGGACTCCAAAATGGTGGAATGACACAATGGAAGGGGCCCACATTCCCAAGTCATCTCTTGGAGGAGAACCACCCAAACAGCATCAGAATGTGACTTAAGTGAGAAGTAAACTTACACTGCCTTAAGCCTTAAGCCTCTGAGAAATGGGAGTTCTTTGTTAGAGCACTTTTCGTTAAATGCCTTTACTTTCAAAGGAAATGTTATAGTACTAACCATTAATGGAAAACCAGTGTTTTTCTAATATATATTCAAATAAACATTTAACTTCTATGCTTATCTATGCATCACCTAAAATCATCTCATCTATAAAGAGAGAGTAAGAGTTCTAGTCTTCAAAACTGTGAGGAAAGTATTTAGGAGGTGAAGAAAGGAAAGGAATAAATCCTTTGGAAAAGAAAAGAATTATCTCATTAATTTAAGTGGGCCTCAAATATATCTTTTTTAAAAAGCCATCTTTAACAAAGAATCAAAGGCATAATACTTAAGAACTCTAATAACTCAGTACCCCTCAAAATCTTCTGATTGCATCTCTCAGCTATCCCTACAACAAAGCATAAACCCAAAGAATGTGAAATTTACATTTTTACCATTTTAATGGGTTTCTAATTATTCATTTCTCATTTCCAATTAAACAATTTTTAAAAACCCATTATCTTTCTCTGCTTTTATTCTAAGCTAAAAGCTAATCAGAGACCATTCCAATATATATAACAAGTTATATAAAGCGTCTTTTCAAAGTGCTTGTTGTGTGATTTCTAGATGGAACATTTTTAAGAGTACATAATTGAAAGATAAATCAATATAATTCTGCAACCTGCCAAAACTTTCTGAGGCCAGGTCTTTGTCAAAGGAGTCTCTGCATTGTGCAAGTACATAACATCCCACCACTACACCAGATCACTTATTTCAAAGACATCTTACTAGTTTAAAAAAAAAAAATTGCAATAAGCGTTTTATTATTTTTACTAGAAAACTTTAAAAAATTCTAACTACTAGTTTGGGTAAAAACTTGCCAACTAACATGAACTTTTCTCTGCAACTGAGTTATTATCATTGGAGGGTGAAAAATTTGTAATAAAAATAAATGAATAGTAATCTGAAGAAGAAAGGCTTTTTAACCTGTTATTATGCTTACTATCAAAATACCTCTTTTGCATTAAGCTGTACAAAAAGAGACCTTGCCTTACAGACTATGATTCCCACTTTTTTCTACTCCCCATTCTTTTAAAAAGTTAAACTTAGTTTCTCTTAAAAACAACAAATCAATGGAAATAACATACTTATCAGATTTCCTTTTGCATCTCTCAGAGGAGCACCACCTCCACCTTTCCCCCAGGGGTTATAACTTCTCATTTCAGCTTCTAATTTAGCTTCATATTCTTCTTTTTCTTCTCGTTCTTTCTTTCTTCTTTCTTCTCTTTCTCGAATCTTAACAACATTAAGAAACATTCGTAATAAGTGCTGACAAGTATTCTGATACAAAAAGTTAGTTTTAATATCAGATTTTATTTTTCTTATTAGAGAAAAAACTGGATTTTTTTTCAGTATACTTCACTATAAAATTTAACGTCACAAATATATTTAAAAACAATTTAAGGGGCTTCCCTGATGGTGCAGTGGTTAAGAATCCGCCTGCCAATGCAGGGCACACGGGTTCGAGCCCTGGTCCAGGAAGATCCCACATGCCGTGGAGCAACTAAGCCGGTGCACCACAACTACTGAGCCTGTGCTCTAGAGCCCGCGAGCCACAACTACTGAGCCCATATGCCACAACTACTGAAGCCCGCGTGCCTAGAGCCCATGCTCCGCAGCAAGAGAAGCCACCGCAATGAGAAGCCTGGGCACCACAACAAAGAGTAGCCCCCGCTCGCCGCAACTAGAGAAAGCCCACATGCAGCAACAAAGACCCAATGCAGCCAAAAATAAAATAAATAAAATAAATTTATAAAAAAATAAAATAAAATAAAAACAATTTTAAAACACTTTGATAGCTGGAATATATAGCTGCTACTCCCTCACATCATGCCACTTGAGTCCTCTCCAGCCACTGGTGCCACTTTGGACTAAACCAACTCCATCTTCCCACCCCCCAGCTTCATTCCCTCCCTAACCTCACCAGTTTCATGGGGACCAACAGAATCTCCCTACTTCCTTTTTTCATCTACCCTTTCATGGGATCTGGCCAGCAACAAACTACTCCTCACACCTCACGAGATCTGGGCCAACTACTTTCTATACCTCACCAGACCTACTCTACCCTGGGCAAACTCCATTCCCAAAATTCAAAGCTGTTGAAGGTTCAAAGCTCTCTGGAGAATGTTGGGCTATTCAAGTATACTTTATGAAAGCATAAAAAACAAATACAGTCTTATCATCATCAAGTATAAGCACAGGGTTGGTCTCTAAAGACATAAATAGGCAATGAATAAAGATCTACATTTTAGAAAGTTACTTTTAAAATCATAACCATATGCACGGAAAATTTAAGCAACTACTCCAGAAAGGCCAAGGAAGTTATCACATACATAAAATAAAATTCTAGAGTTAGGAAATCTGGTTTTGTCGGTGGTGTTTTTAATATGCTCATTTGAAAACAGACAGATAAATGCAGTCTTTTGTTTGTAGAATCATAACACAAAAAAAAATAATGTTGGTAATTCTATAATTTAAAAAAATCCACCTTCCAAGGAGGTTGCCCAATGTAAAAAACTGAACAAAAAAACTGAGCTTTAGAAGAAATCCAAGTGAAACTTTGTAGAAAAGTACCTCAGGTGAATATATACCTAGAGTTCCAGGGTCCTCTCTGGAGGAGATATGAGTATTCCCCTCAAAAAACCCATACATCTAATACAGTTACTCTTTTTTTTTTTTTAAGCTATTAATTTTTTATTATTATTATTATTTATTTATTTATTTTTGGCTGCGTTGGGTCTTCATTGCCGCGCACGGGCTTTCTCTAGTTGCAGTGAGCGGGGGCTACTCTTCGTTGTGGTATGCGGGCTTCTCATTGCAGTGGCTTCTCTTGTTGCAGAGCACGGGCTCTAGATGCGCAGGCTTCAGGAGTTGTGGCACACGGGCTCAGTAGTTGTGGCTCGTGGGCTCTACAGTGCAAGCTCAGTAGTTGTGACGCACGGGCTTAGTTGCTCCACAGCATGTGGGATCTTCCTGGACCAGGGCTCGAACCCGTGTGCCCTGCATTGTCAGGTGGATTCTTAACCACTGCGCCACCAGGGAAGTCCCTGATACAGTTACTCTTAAGTAAACTCTCTCCAAACATTACAAACCACAACAGAACATTATCCTCCTCCCTAAGCATTCTACCTCTTTTTTCCCTACGCTCAGTTCACAGCCTCATTATTCTCTCAGATTACAACACTCAGAATCATCTTCAAGCCCTCTGTTCTTTCCTCACTCCCTAAATCTAAGCCCTATCAGTGGAACCCCAGAACTGTCTCTTGGATGCCCTCTCCATCTTCCCCCCCTGGTTTAGGGCCTTGTTACCTCCTGGCTGGACTACCTCAATAGTTTACTAAAAGGTTTCTCTGCCACATCTCTTTCCCAACCGTCCATATCACAACCAGATATCTTCCTAAAAGCCACATCTACTCATATCAACTATTTCTTTCACTCTTTGGCTTAAAATGTCCTCCCTTTGGCTATTGATAATAAGATGAAACTGAAAACCCCTTATTAGCTATCCTTCACAATCCAGCACAATCTAACACTCCAGCCCCTTCTCCTACATCAATTCCGTTCCCTGAATACACCAGGAATTTCACATTTATTCACTGTATAACATGCAACTCAAATATCATCAACCATGTGAAGCCCTCCTAACAGCCCAGGCAATTATTCTCCCTATCCCATGCATTCCAGTCTACCTACATCAAACCTTATCACACTGAATTATAAATGAATGGAATTTGTTCTCCTCCGCCACACTCTGAGTTTTAATGGACCACTGTACTAACACATAAGATGTTTAACATTAGATGAACGAACAAACGAATGAATTAAAAAATGAATGAATACCTGCTGCTGCAAAGCTTCTTGGTAAGACTGAAGTGACTGTTTTGAAGGCTTTGGTTTATCTTCAAAAAACAATCCTGAATTTATTGCTCGATCACTTGTAATTTTCAGTTCATTCTGTCCAACTGTACTCCTACATCAAATACACAATAATCCAGATTCATTTATAACAAAACAAGAAGAAAATGCAACACGCCTTTGAAATAGCATGGCATTTAAGTACATTTAAAATAGGGAAAGAATTTCTCTATAGTTCAAAGAGAAATCCTTAAGTAAATGACCCCTATCTCTGCTTTCACAATTAATGGAACTTTCAAATTTACTGAATCTATTTCTTGACATAGGTGGCAGTTACATGCAAGTAAAACTTTCACATACAAGTAAAAACAGTTTGTGATAATTCATCAAGCAATATACGTATTACTCACGCACTTTTCTGAATGCAGTGGAAGTCCCTCTACTAATATCATAACTAATGACTTACTTAATAAATTTGCTCCAAAATAAAGTATTGAAAATAACTTCCTAGCCATTTCAAGAATAAAACAATATAAATACAGTAAAGAGTCTACTATCCCAAATAAATTTAAAATTTTAAAAAACTTACAAGGAATCAAAAAAAATTTTTTACCATATTACAGTAATATAAACCTCAAGGAATAAAGTACTATTTGTTTACAATACGTGTTAAAATACAGGAATATAGCCACTTTGAAGAAAACAATATATTTAAAATATCTTTATTATAAAAGATAAACTCAAATATTATTTTTAAAATAAAACTATACTAATAAAAAAGAGACTACAAAAGGCTCCTATCTCCGAAAACAACATCATCACCTTTTTTTTTTTTTGATGGCAGAAATAAAATGTGTGCTTTATTGTTTTGGGGATTTTCTAAAATTTATTTTTTATTTTTTATACAATTTTAAAGGTTACTTTCCATTTAGTTATTACAAAATATTGGCTATATTCCCCATGTTGTACAATATATCCTTGAGCTTACCTTACACCCAAAAGTTTGTCCCTCCCCATTGGTAACCACTGGTTTGCTCTCTATATCTGTGAGTCTTCTTCTTTTTTGTTATATTCACTAGTTTGTTGTATTTTTTAGATTCCACATACAAATGATATCATACAGTATTTGTCTTTCTCTGACTTATTTCACTTAGCATAATGCCCTCCAAGTTCATCCATGTTGCTGCAAATGGCAGAATTTTGTTCTTTTTTTACGGCTCAATTTAAAAAAATTGAAATCGTATCAAGTATCTTTTCCGACCACAACGCTGTGAGACTAGATATCAATTACAGGAAAGATCTGTAAAAAATACAAACACATGGAGGCTACACAATACACTACTTAATAACGAAGTGATCACTGAAGAAATCAAAGGGGAAATCAAAAAATACCTAGAAACAAATGACAATGGAGACACGACGACACAAAACCTATGGGATGCAGCAAAAGCAGTTCTAAGAGGGAAGTTTATAGCAATACAAGCCTATATCAAGAAACAGGAAACATCTCGAATAAACAACCTAATCTTGCACCTAAAGCAATTAGAGAAAGAAGAACAAAAAAACCCCAAAGCTAGCAGAAGGAAAGAAATCATAAAGATCAGATCAGAAATAAATGAAAAAGAAATGAAGGAAATAATAGCAAAAATCAATGAAACTAAAAGCTGGTTCTTTGAGAAGATAAACAAAATTGATAAACCATTAGCCAGACTCATCAAGAGAAAAAGGGAGAAGACTCAAATCAATAGAATTAGAAATGAAAAAGGAGAAGTAACCACTGACACTGCAGAAATACAAATGATCATGAGAGATTACTACAGGCAACTATATGCCAATAAAATGGACAACCTGGAAGAAATGGACAGATTCTTAGAAATGCACAACCTGCCGAGACTGAACCAGGAAGAAATAGAAAATATGAACAGACCAATCACAAGCACTGAAATTGAAACTGTGATTAAAAATCTTCCAACACACAAAAGCCCAGGACCAGATGGCTTCACAGGCGAATTCTATCAAACATTTAGAGAAGAGCTAACACCTATCCTTCTCAAACTGTTCCAAAATATTGCAGAGGGAGGAACACTCCCCAACTCATTCTATGAGGCCACCATCACCCTGATACCAAAACCAGACAAAGATGTCACAAAGAAAGAAAACTACAGGCCAATATCACTGATGAACATAGATGCAAAAATCCTCAACAAAATACTAGCAAACAGAATCCAACAGCACATTAAAAAGATTATACACCATGATCAAGTGGGGTTTATTCCAGGAATGCAAGGATTCTTCAATATACGCAAATCAATCAACGTGATACATCATATTAACAAATTGAAGGAGAAAAACCATATGATCATCTCAATAGATGCAGAGAAAGCTTTCGACAAAATTCAACACCCATTTATGATAAAAGCCCTGCAGAAAGTAGGCATAGAGGGAACTTTCCTCAACATAATAAAGGCCATATATGACAAACCCACAGCCAACATTGTCCTCAATGGTGAAAAACTGAAACCATTTCCACTAAGATCAGGAACAAGACAAGGTTGCCCACTCTCACCACTATTATTCAACATAGTTTTGGAAGTGTTAGCCACAGCAATCAGAGAAGAAAAAGAAATAAAAGGAATCCAAATCGGAAAAGAAGAAGTAAAGCTGTCACTGTTTTCAGAGGACATGATACTATACATAGAGAATCCTAAAGATGCTACTAGAAAACTACTAGAGCTAATCAATGAATTTGGTAAAGTAGCAGGATACAAAATTAATGCACAGAAATCTCTTGCATTCCTATATACTAATGATGAAAAATCTGAAAGTGAAATTAAGAAAACACTCCCGTTTACCATTGCAACAAAAAGAATAAAATACCTAGGAATAAACCTACCTAAGGAGACAAAAGACCTGTATGCAGAAAATTATAGGACACTGATGAAAGAAATTAAAGATGATACAAATAGATGGAGAGATATACCATGTTCTTGGATTGGAAGAATCAACATTGTGAAAATGACTCTGCTACCCAAAGCAATCTACAGATTCAATGCAATCCCTATCAAACTACCACTGGCATTTTTCACAGAACTAGAACAAAAAATTTCACAATTTGTATGGAAACATAAAAGACCCCGAATAGCCAAAGCAATCTTGAGAACGAAAAATGGAGCTGGAGGAATCAGGCTCCCTGACTTCAGACTATATTACAAAGCTACAGTAATCAAGACAGTTTGGTACTGGCACAAAAACAGAAATATAGATCAATGGAACAGGATAGAAAGCCCAGAGATAAACCCACGCACATATGGTCACCTTATCTTTGATAAAGGAGGCAAGCATATACAGTGGAGAAAAGACAGCCTCTTCAATAAGTGGTGCTGGGAAAATTGGACAGGTACATGTAAAAGTATGAAATTAGAACACTCCCTGACACCATACACAAAAATAAACTCAAAATGGATTACAGACCTAAGTGTAAGGCCAGACACTATCAAACTCTTAGAGGAAAACATAGGCAGAACACTCTATGACATAAATCACAGCAAGATCCTTTTTGACCGAGCTCCTAGAGAAATGGAAATAAAAACACAAATAAACAAATGGGACCTAATGAAACTTAAAAGCTTTTGCACAGCAAAGGAAACCATAAACAAGACCAAAAGACAACCCACAGAATGGGAGAAAATATTTGCAAATGAAGCAACTGACAAAGGATTAATCTCCAAGATTTACAAGCAGCTCATGCAGCTCAATAACAAAAAAACAAACAACCCAATCCAAAAATGGGCAGAAGACCTAAATAGACATTTCTCCAAAGAAGAGATACAGATTGCCAACAGACACATGAAAGAATGCTCAACATCATTAATCATTAGAGAAATGCAAATCAAAACTACAATGAGGTATCATCTCACACTGGTCAGAATGGCCATCATCAAAAAATCTACAAACAATAAATGCTGGAGAGGGTTGGAGAAAAGGGAACCCTCTTGCACTGTTGGTGGGAATGTAAATTGACACAGTCACTATGGAGAACAGTATGGAGGTTCCTTAAAAAACTAAAAATAGAACTACCATATGACCCAGCAATCCCACTACTGGGCATATACCCTGAGAAAACCATAATTCAGAAAGAGTCATGTACCAAAATATTCATTGCAGCTCTGTTTACAATAGCCAGGACATGGAAGCAACCTAGGTGTCCATCATCGGATGAATGGATAAAGAAGATGTGGCACATATATACAATGGAATATTACTCAGCCATAAAAAGAAATGAAATGGAGGTATTTGTAATGAGGTGGATGGAGTTAGAGTCTGTCATACAGAGTGAAGTAAGTCAGAAAGAGAAAAACAAATACAGTATGCTAACACATATATATGGAATCTAAGAAAAAAAAAAAAAAGGTCATGAAGAACCTAGTGGCAAGATGGGAATAAAGACACAGACCTACTAGAGAATGGACTTGAGGATATGGGGAGGGGGACGGGTGAGATGTGACAGGGTGAGAGAGTGTCATGGACATATATACACTACCAAATGTAAAATAGATAGCTAGTGGGAAGCAGCCGCATAGCACAGGGAGATCAGCTCGGTGCTTTGTGACCACCTAGAGGGGTGGGATAGGGAGGGTGGGAGGGAGGGAGATGCAAGAGGGAAGAGATATGGGAACATATGTATATGTATAACTGATTCACTTTGTTATAAAGCAGAAAGTAACACACCATTGTAAAGCAATTATACTTCAATAAAGATGTTTAAAAAAAAAAAAAAGACTAAAGCTAATCAAAATCTTTACCATGCTCACAAATGATACAAAGATTTTTAAACACATTAACTCCATCTAACCCCATCCAAATTACATGCTATTCCTATTAATTACTCTTAATTTTACTTACTTTTAAACCCATTATAATTTTACCATATATAATATTTATTTAATTCCATCTACGTATTTACCACATTTTTTTCTTTCTACTCTTCCATGTAACTCAGACCTCCCCTATGTGACCTTCCTTCTGCATTTAGAATTGTACTTACTAAGGGTCTGCTAGTGGCAAATTCAGCTGTTTCTCTTAAAATATTTTTATTTCAATCTCATTCATTTTATTTCAATCTCATTCATGAAAAATAACTTTGCTGAGTATAAAATCATCTCAACAAATTGATGGTATCTATAGTTATCTTCTGAATTCCTTCCTAGAGTTCATTTGAAAGCAATGTCTTTTCTTTCTGGCTGATTTTAAGTTCCTCTGTATTTCATTTATGTTCTGAAGTTTTACTATGACTGTCTTGGTATGGAATTCTTTTATTTCTCCTGTTTGAGAGGTATTAGGCTTCTAGAATCTATGGATTAGGACCTTTCATCAATTGTAGAAAATTTTAAGATATCATCTCTTCAAATACTTCTTCCATCTCATTCTCTCTCTTTTTCTAGAATTCCAATTAGTTACACTTAAACCTTTATAGTGCCATAATTTTTACCCCCTTTTTCATATTTTCCATGTCTTTTTCTCCCCGTTCTGGCTGAATTTCTTCAGCTCTACTAGTTCAGAGGTTCTCAAACTTTAGTGTACATCAGAATCACCAGGAAAGCTTATTGAACACAAGTTGTTGGGCCCCAGCATAGAGTTTCTGATTCATAGGTAGGATGGGGCTTGAGAGTTTGCATTTCCAACATGTTCCCATAATGCTGCTACTCTGGGGACCACATGTGAAAACCACTGTTCCAACTTATTAATTCTCACTTTGGGTATGTCAAATCTGCTATTAAGGCCCATCCATTGAGTTACTACTCTCAATTATTTAAAATTTTTACTAAAATATCTAGTTAATTCTATTTCAAATCTGTTGGTCATTCTTCATAGTTTCTTATGCCCTGATATAAACATGATCAATATGACCATTTTATATTTTGCCTAACAATTCCTAATGTGAGGTCTCTGTCATTCTTTTTTTGCAAGCCTATTCCCACTTATGGTTTATATCCTTGTAAATTTTGTGATTTCTGAATATGAACTTCACATTTTCCATGGAAAAGTATTGAAAGTCCCTAATCTTCACTTTCTATTTTACCAACTGCTTTGGGAATTTCCCTTTTTGTTACTCAGACACTGGTAGCTTCATTAATAATCTCTGTACTTTTTACCCTCCTCCATTAAACAAATTTGTATCATCCTCCTATAATTCTGTCTCTCATCAATTTTCCAATCATTTTTGCTTAAAGAGTGATATTGCTTCCACATTTCAAGAAATATATTTCTGAAAGAGTACACAAAGAAAGCACATAAAACAAAGAGCAAAGATAACCAGCATTCAAAACTAAAAAGAAAGAAATGGAAAAAATACGTAAACTTATACACACTTTTCTCTTTTTTTCACTGAGTCATAGATTTTATTGATGGTATTGATGGTATACAACTAATAAAATCCCTAAAACCTTGCCCTGTTTATGGAGGCATGGGATGGGAATTGTGTCAAAGGTAAGAGGTTCTAAGTGTTGGGTAAAGTAGGAGCAATGATTCCCTAGCAACTGAAGGCTCCTCCCACCCTTCCTTTTTCTCATTTTTCCCTGGTGATCCAGGGCTCGTACTTCTTAGAAATTATGCATATGGAGCTCATCAAACTCAAAGCAAAAAGACTCAGAGATCCACATCTATACACATCATAGTCAACGTACCGAAAGACAAAGAAAGAATCTCAAAAGCAGCAAGAAAATAACTCATCACATACAAGGGATCTTCAATAAGATTAACAGCTCATCAGAAACCATGAAAGCCAGCAGGCAATGAGATGACATATTCAAAGGGCTAATAGAAAAAAAAAAGTCAACCAAGAATTTTATATCCAGGAAAACTATGCCTCAAAAATAAAAGTGAAATTAGAACATTATTAAATAAAACTCAGAGAAGTCATCACTAACAGACCTGTCTTATACGAAATACTGAATGGAGCACTTCAGGTTGAAATAAAGAACACTCGACAGTAACTGGAGTAAACACAAAGAAATAAAGAACACCAGTAACAATAACCACATAGGTAAAGATGAAAGATAATACAAATATGGGACTTCCCTGGTGGTGCAGTGGTTAAGAATCTGCCTACCAATGCAGGGGACATGGGTTCGAGCCCTGGTCCAGGAAGATCCCACATGCCGCGGAGCAACTAAGCCCATGTGCCACAACTACTGAGCCCGTGCTCTAGAGCCCACGAGCCACAACTACTGAGCCCATGTGCCACAACTACTCAAGCCCGCGTGCTTAGAGCCCATGTTCCGCAACAAGAGAAGCCACTGCAATGAGACGCTCGTGCACCACAATGAAAAGTAGCCCTCCCTTGCCGCAACTAGAGAAAGTCCGCACACAGCAACGAAGATCCAACGCAGCCAAAAATAAATAATAAATAAATAAATTTTTTAAAATAAATTTTTAAAAAAAGATATTACAAATATGTTTTTATTTGTAACTGTATTCTTCTCCATCTGATTTAAAAGACAACTACATAAAGGAAGGAGGGAAGGGTTATAAAATTGTGTTGAAGAGCTTAAGTGTATAAAGATACACTTTGTCTGACAACAATGGCATCAAGAAGAAGGAAAGGGAGGGAGGGTGGGAGGGAGATGCAAGAGGGAGGGGATATGGGGATATATGTATATGTATAGCTGATTCACTTCGTTATAAAGCAGAAACTAACACACCATTGTAAAGCAATTATACTCCAATAAAGATGTGAAAAAAAAAACAAGATAAGGCTTGGAATGGAGTAGAATGAGCCAATTTAAAAAAAAAAAAGAAGGAGGAAAGGAATGGCATTATATTAAAGAAAATTTTTTGTATACTATTGAAATTAAATTGGTGTTAATCTGAACTCAGTTCTTTTAAATTAAAATATTAATTTCAATCTGCAAGGAAACCACAAAGAAAATAACACAAAAATTACACTAAAAGAAGCAAGAGAATTAAAATGGAATGCTATATTTAACATCAAAGAAAAGGAATTAATGGAGGACCAGAGAAACAAAAAAGACATAAAATATATTTTTAAAAGATACATATATAGCAAAATGGCTGACAGAGATCCTACCTTAACAGGAATTACATTAAATGTAAACACAGGCAAAAGCTAGCAGAATTGAAGGGGGTGGGAGGTAAGATGCAAATGTATGCTGTCTACATAGAGACACACTTTAGATTCAAAGAATACACTGAGGTTAAAACACAGAAAATTATATATCATGCAAACAGCAACTAAAAAGAACAAGAGTAGCAGTACTCTTAACAGACAAAATATATTTTAAGTCAAAAATTGTTACTAGAGACAAAGAAAGGATCTTTTATACTGATAAAGGGGTCAACTGATCAGTAAGACATAACAATTATAACCATATATGTACATAACTACAGACTCAAAACACAGGAAACAAAAACTGACAGAACTGAAGACAGAAATAAATAAATCAAAAATAATAACTGGAGACTTCAATACACTATTTCTAATAATAGAACAACTACACAGAAGCTCAACAAGGAAACAGAAAATAAAAAACACTATAAACCAACTAGATCTAAGTCACATTAATAGAACTCTCCACCCCAAAACAGGATAACGCACATTCTTCTCAAGTGCATATGAAACATTCTCCAGCACAGACCACAGGTTAGGTCATGAACTAAGCCTCAATAAATTTAAAAGGATTGAAATAATACAAAATATGTTCTCTAACCGCAATGGAATTATATTAAAAATGAGTAACAAAAGGAAATTTGGGAAATTCACAATTGTGTGGAAATTAAACAACATACTCCAAACTAACCAATGGATCAATGAACAAATCAAATGAGAAACGGAAAAATACTTTGAGATGAATAAAAATGAAAACACAATGTATAAAATTTAAGGAATGAAGCTAAAACAGTAATAAGAGGAAAATTTATAGTTGTAATGTGTATATATTAAAAAAGAAGACACTATATTAATAACCTAAACTTCCACCTTCAAAAACTAGAAAATGTAAGAGGAAACTGAACCTAAAGTAAACAGAAAGAAGGAAATAAAAAGATTAGAGGAGAAATAAATGAAATGGAGACCAGAAGCACAACAGAGAAAATCAACTAAACCAATAGCTGATTCTTTGACAAGATCAACAAGATTGATAAATGTTTAGCCAGAATGAAAATAAGACTAAAATTATTGAAATAAAAAAATAAAAGAAACATCACTACTGACCTTATTAAAATGAAAAAGATTGTAAGGGAATACTATGAAGAACTGTACGCCAACACGTTAGATTATCTTGATGAAATGGGCAAATTCTAGAAAGACACAAACTACCAAAACTGACGCAAGAACAATATTTTAAATATGAATTAACCAATGACAAGGAAAAAGAATAAATTAGTAATCAAAAAATTACCCATAAAGAAAAGATGAGGATCAACTGGCTTCCTGGTGAATTCTACCACACTGAAAGAAGAATTAGCAACAATCCTTCACACACTCTCCAAAGTAATAGAAAATGGAAGAACGCATCCAACTAATTCTATTAGGCTAGTGTCATCCTGATACCAAAATCAAACAGACATCAAAAGAAAACAAAAACCAAAGACCAGTAACACTCATGAATATAGAGATAAAAATCCTCAACAAAAAATTAGTAAACTGAAAAATCTAGCAAGATATGTAAAGGATTATACTCCATGACCATGTGAGGTTTATCACAGGAATGCAAGGTTGATTTAATATATCTGAAACCAATAAATATACTACACCACATTAACAGAACAAAGAACAAAAACCACAGGATCATCTCAATAGATGCAGAAAAAGCATTTCACAAAATTCAACTTCCAAGTTAGTAATATGTTGAAAGAATACGCTAAATACCCCTTCTTGATAAAAATAATCAACAAAGAATACAAAGGAACTTCCTCAAGCTAATAAAAGCAATTATGAAAAACCTGCAACTAACATCATCCTTAATGGTTAAAGACTGAATGCCTTCCACCTAAGATCAGAATAAGATAAAAATGCCCACTCTCATAATATCTATTCAACATTGTACTGGCAGCTCTAGTCAGGGCAATTAAGCAAGAAAAAGAAATAAAAAGCATTAGATTAGAAAGGAAGAAGTAACCTCTATTAACTGATGTCATAATCATATATACAGAGGACTTCCCTGGTGGCGCAGTGGTTAAGAATCTGCCTGCCAGTGCAGGGCACACGGGTTCGAGCCCTGGTCTGGGAAGATCCCACATGCCGTGGAGCAACTAAGCCCAGGTGCCACAACTACTGAGCCTGTGCTCTAAAGCCCGCGACCCACAACTACTGAAGCTTGTGAGCCGGGAGCCCGTGTTCCACAACAAGAGAAGCCACCGCAATGAGAAACCCATGCACTGCAACAAAGAGTAGCCCCTGCTCACCACAACTAGAGAAAGCCCACGTGCAGCAATGAAAACCCAACACAGCCAAAAGTAAATAAATAAATAAATTTATTTTTAAAAAATCATATATACAGAAAAATGCAAAGAAATGCACTAAAAACGGTTAGTAATAATAAAGAGTTCAGCAAAACTGCAGGATACAAGATCAATATACAAATTTCTATTGTATTTCTATAAACTAGCAATGAATAATATAAAAATGAAATTAAGGAAAGACCATTCACAACACCATCAAAAAGTATTAAATACTTTAGAATAAATTAAACAAGAGTTAAACAGTCTAAAAACCACAAAATACTGTTGAAAGAAATTTAAAAACCCCAAATAAATTAAGACATCCATGTTCATGGATTGGAGATTTAATATAGTTAAGATGTAAGACTAAATCACAAAGAAATAGAAAATCTGAATAAACCTATAACTAATAAGGAGATTGAATCCCTAGTCAAAAATCTCCTGAGAGAGTAAAGACCTGGACCTAATGGCTTCAATGATGAATTCTACCAAACATTTAAGGAAGAACACTAGTCCTTCTCCTATTTTTCCAAAAACGTGAAGAGGAGGAAACACATCCTAACTCATTCTAGGAGGCCAGCATATCCCTGATTTCAAAACAAGACAAAAACATTACAAGAAAAGAAAACTATAGACCAATATCCCTTATGACCACAGATGAAAAAATCCCCAACAAAATACTAGCAAGCCAAACATATCAGCATATTAAAAGGATTAAATACCATGGCCAAATGGGATTTACTCCTGGGATATAAGGATGGTTCAACATATAAAAATTGGTCAGTATAATAGACAATATTAACAGAATGACAGGGGAAAAAAAAACACACAACCATCTCAATTGATAAAGAAAAAGCATTTAACAGAATTTAACAACAACCTTTCATGATAAACACACTCAACAAACTAGAATTAGAAGGAAACCACCTCAACATAATAAATACCACATATGAAAAATCCAAAGTGAACATCAGACTCAATGGTGAAAGACTAAAAGCTTTTCCTCTAAGATCAGGAACAAGGCAAAGGTGCCTGCTTTCACCCTTTCTATTCAACATAGTACTGGAACTATTAGGCAAGAAAAAAATTTTTAAATCAGCCAAATTGGGCTTCCCTAGTGGCGCAGTGATTAAGAATCCGCCTGCCAATGCAGGCGACACTGATTCAAGCCCTGGTCCGGGAAGATCCCACATGCTGTGGAGCAGCTAAGCTCGTGCACCACAGCTACTGAGCCTGCGCTCTAGAGCCCAAGAGCCACAACTACTGAAGTGCACGTGCCTAGAGCCTGTGCTCCGCAACAAGAGAAGCGACCGCAATGAGAAGCCCGCACACCGCGATGAAGAGTAGACCCCGCTCGCTGCAACTAGAGGAAGCCTGCGTGCAGCAACAAAGACCCAATACAGCCAAAAATAAATAAATAAAATAAATTTATATTAAAAAAAAAGCAGCCGAATTGGAAAGGAAGAGGTAAAATTATCTCTGTTTGCAGATGGTATGATATTATATGCAGAAAACCCTAACAATTCCACACACACACACACAAAACTGTTAGCAAAATGAATTCAGCAAAGTACCAGAATACAAAGTCAACACAAAAAAATCAGTTGAATGTCTATACACAAACAATAAACAATCTGAAAAGGAAATTACAAAAACAGTTCTATTTATAATAGCATCAAAAAAACCCAGACTACTCAGGATTTAACTTAACCAAAGTCGTGAATGACTTGTACAGTGAAAATTACAAAACATTGCTGAAAGAAATTAAAGACATAAACAAATGGAAACACATCTCCTGTTCATGGAATGGAAAACTTAATACTGTTAAAATGTCAAAACTACCCAAAGTGATCTAGAGATTCAATGCAAGCCCTATTAAAATCCCAGTGACCTTTTTTGCAGAAATAGAAAAACCCTTCCCCATATTTATATGGAATCTCAAGGGACCTCAAATAGCGAAAACAATTTTGAAAAAGAACAACTAAAGGACTCCCACTTCTTGATTTCAAAACTTACTACAGAGCTGCAGTAATCAAAACAGCATGGCACTGGCATATAGACAGACACACAGACCAACTGCATAGAACAGAAAACCCAGAAATAAATTCACACATATAAAGTCAAATGATTTCTGACAAGGGTGCCAAGACCATACAATGGGGAAAGGACAGTCTTTTCAACAAATGGTGCTGGGAAAATGATATCCGCATGCAAAGAATGAAGTTGGACCCTTATTTAACACTGTACACAAAAGGTAACTCAAAATCACAATCCTCAATGTAAAACCTGATAACTATAAAACTCTTAGAAGAAAACACAGGGCAAAAGCTTCACAACGTTGGATTTGGCAATGATTTCTTAGATATGACACTAAACACAGGCAAGGCAACAAAAGAAAAAATAGACAAACTGGACTTCATGAAAATTTAAAATGTGTGTGCATCTATAGTACTGCTAGATAGTGTCAATGGCGTAAAAAGATAATACACAGAATGGGAGAAAATATTTGCAAATCATATATTTGATAAGGGATTAATATCCAGAGTATATAGAGAACTCTTAAAACATAACAACAAAAAAATAAAGTAACTAATTCAAAAATGAGAGAAGGATTTGAAAAGACATTCTCCAAAGATAGACAAATGGCCAAAAAGCAGATGAAAAGATGCTCAACATCAGTAATCATAGAGAAATGCAAATCAAGACCACAATGAGATCCACCTAACCCGCCTTAGGATGGCTACTAGCAAAAAAACAGAGACTACTAAGTGTTGGTGAGAATGTGGAGAAGCTGGAACCCTTGTGCACAGTTAGTGGGAATATAAAATGGTACAGCTGCTGTGGAAAACAGTATAGTGGTTCTTCAAAAAATTAAAAATAGAATTACCATATGATCCAGCAATTCCACTTCTGAGTATATACCTAAAAGAACTGAAAGCAGAGTCTCGAAGAGATAGTTGTATACCCATATTCACAGTTGCCCATTCACAATAACTAAAATGTGGAAGCAGCCCAAGTATTCATTGGTGGATGAATGGATAATCAAAATATGGTATATACATACAATCAAATATTATTCAGCCTTATAAAGGAAATTCTGGGAAGTAAGATCCTGCAAGCTGTGTGGGGAAAAAAAAAAAAGGAAGGAAGGAAATTTTGACTTAGGTCACAACATGGATGAACCTCAAGAACATTATGGTAAGTTAAAAAAGCCAGACACAAAAGATAAATATTGTATGATTTCACTTTTATGAGGTACCTAAAGTAGTCAAAATCATAGAAACAGAGAGTAGAATATGGGTGCCAGGGGCATAGGGGAGAGGGAATAGTGAATAGGTATAGTTTCAGTTTTGCAAGATGAAAAGAGTTCTGGAAATTGATGGTGGTGATGGTTACACAACAATATGAATGTACTTAACATCACTGAACTATACACTAAAAATGCTTAAAAATGATAAATTTTATGTTATGTGTATGTTACCATTACAAAAAATTGAAAAAAAATTAAGATGGTAATATTAAACCAATCTACAGATTCTATATAATCTCCATCAAAATCTCAACTGCCTTTTGGCAGAAATTGAGCAGCTGATCCTAAAATTCACATTGAAATACAAAGGACCTAGTATAACCAAAACAATCTTGGAAAAGAAAAACAAATTCGAAGAACTCATACTTCTCGATTTCCAAACTTCCACAGAGCTACAATTATCAAGTGATACTAACATAAGGATAGACACATAGAACAATGGAATAGAATAGAGAATCCCAAAAAGAGACCCACACAAATATGCCCGTTTTTGACAAAGGTGCAAAAGCAATTCCCAGGAAAAATAATCGTGTCAACAAATGGTGCTGGGAGCCACTGGACACTCATAAAGCAGAAGAAAAAAAAAAAAAAAAAAGACCTTCAATCGAAATCTAACACCTTATACAAAAGATAATTCAAAATGGATCATGAACTTAAATGTAAAACTATAACTATACACACATGACTTTTCTAATGAAAGAAAGTGAGGTTATTCTTAATTTTTAAAATGTGCTTTCTATGAAACACTGACTTAAAAGCAATGCTTTGAACATACTGGTTATGTAATAATTGGAAATTAAAATAAGTTATATCTGTTCTGAAGAATAAAAGAACGCATTGAATGACACAGGTTCTATGGAAGACAAATTAATCTTGAAACAAATTATTATTTTAACTACTTACACAATAGGCTGTGCTGGCTGGTGGGTGACAGGAGCTGTAACATAAGCTGCAGGCTGTACTCCCATCATTCCTGAACCATCTTAAAAGAAAACCAACACATTTGTTTCAGAGTACCCACTTAATAACACTTTATCCCTAAAGGAAAAGTCACATACTGAAAATGTTTCCTAAGGAAAAAAATCCACATTTCCTTCTGAGTTCAGAGTTAGCAGAGAATAAGGCAAGAAAACAAAAATATTTCTTAAATCCAGATAAAAAGGAAATAACTATGAATTATAACTGAGTTTTAAAATACAGCATTTATTAAATCAATATATATATAATATTGGAATTAAGTAAAGCTGTGCTTTTCCTCATTTATATATTTTTGCCTGCACAAAAACCAATTTTCCTGATTGAACCACTGGAAAATAATGTTTACTCCACAGATAACTTACAGTAAGCAAGACTAGGATCCAACGTATTCCTGGCCCCATAAAAATAGTACGCATCATCGTAAGGAGTTCGATAGTTGGTAGCCAAAGGTGGTAGTAGGGGAGGTGGAGGCAGAGCTGCAATGCTGTATCAAAAGACAATTGGGAAATTCTTCTCATATTCCATTGCAAATTTTTTAAAAATCAAGATATTATTTTCTTACAAAAATCTTACTGAAAATCTAATTGCTGCTTTAGGAAAAGCCACCATCTTGCTTCAATCTCTTATCAAAAATTGTAACTCAAAAAGCAAAAAATATAAAATTTCAGAATTTAAGGTACAACACTTATTCAATCAATTAACATCTAATTCGCCACTATCTGCCAGTATTGACCAAACATGGTCTGTCCCTCAGGAATAATACAAAAATAAACAGCCATTACAGCAGAGTACAGTAAATGAAACAATACAAGTAGACACAGGATGCTACAGGAACATGGAGCAGGAACATTTAAATCACATAGGGAAGAGGAGGAAAGTATAAGGAAGGCTTTCTAGGAAAGGCAATGCTTCAGCCACACTACTAGAGTGAGTTAGTCACAGAGAAGAAAGATACAACATCAAGAAAAGGCAAAGAGGTACAAAATGAGATTATAAATGGTTCCATTTGACTGGGAGAAAGATGTATTTTTTTAACTCTAAAAATGTATTGCTCTTTCAAAGGAATTAAACTATAATGTGAAAAAAAAACTACTTAAATATCAACAGTAAATTTCTGAGTTAATTTTCGCATTTCATAAAGTTAAAACTTCTAAAAACCTCTACATCAGCACTTCATTAATGATCAGGAAGTATCTCTGTATTTCCACCAAGGCAATATTTTCCATTAGTTAAAATGTAAAAAGCAAATTCCTTTAGATGAACAGAAAGAAAAAGGACGCATCCTAGAGTGTTTTCACTTTTGAGTGTACATATTAGGTTCTCCCTTGTATACCTCAAAATAACTGTGAAGAGCTGAGAAGGCATTAAAGTTCTCTTCAGTCATGAATATTTTTCATATTTACTAATCATTCAATGTGTCTAACCTTACTATCCTCACTCCATAAACAAAGCAGTTGAAAAATTACTATAAAAGGGAACTGTCAATATCATTAAATCTTAAATTTTTATAGAGATTAATACAAAATTTAATCCTCACAACGTCCCTATAACTGTAGATTAAAAAACATATATATATACACACATATATAAATATCTGTTACTATTCTACTTTTTACAAATGAGAAAACTGAAGTTCAATACAAGTGTGGTCTGCCCAAAATCCAGGCAGTGAAGCCAACCATTTTAATCCCTAAATCAATGCTAAAATCATCATACCATGTTTTGTAATTCCAATCCCACCTAGTCCCTTTGAGTCAGGAAGCCATTAGATGAAACAAACAAAACACCTGATAAATACAGTAAACATGGTCCTACAATTTGTTAGCAGTAAATAAAAGATAATACCAAGTCCTAAAGGAACGTATAGCCCAGAAAATATCAATGTTAAAAAGGAAAAGCACCTGATTAAATGCAATCCTACAATTAATACATTAATAGTAAGCAAAAATAAGAGAAAATCCTACTAAGAGAAGAAAGTATAGACCAGAAAATATCAATGTTAACAGGATTTTCTTTATGTTTAGTCCAGTATAGCACAATGCTTTTTACCTACGGAAATCAAATCTTTACCCTAATACCTAAATACAGGTTTTATAATCTCAACACTTTATTTCAGGTATTTGAGTTGCATAGCCTGTAAGTAATCACAGAGAAAGAGTTGAAGGAAACAGAAACTAAAATAAAGTAATATATATAAAACAGTCACATTAGAAACTTTTTCTGCATTAACTGAAGAAGGTATTCAATGTTTGCCAAGTGGAAATTACAAAATTGAAAATGGCTAGGTTTTATATGTTAAACAGATATTCCAAAATAGGACCTAAAACTAAATAATAAATATACTTAGTTATGCATTTTAAAAATACTGAAGCATCTTTAAACAGCAAAAGAATGTTATAAGGATTTCCCTTGTTTTTATAATAACAGAGAAAAGATCAACAATGAAAACAAATTTCAATAGAAATTATTTGACAAAAGGCTTTAACTGCACAAAAATCTCTGAAGGATAACATTACCTGCTTCAGCAAATCCTTCTGAATATACAATATAATGAAACCTTACCTAATTCCCAAACACAAAACATTTTAAACAAGCACCTGGGAGGCACCATTTCACCAAGGGTGCTGCTGAGTCCATTGTGCAAATCTTCATTTTGAGATGGGATGGAGTAAACTGATGGGATGGGTGGGACAGATGGGGCAGACAAAGGAGGGAGAGGTGTCTGGAAAGCTACTCTGGGTCTTTCAGGTGGTGTCGTCTCTTCGAAGTGTCTTGGTGTCACACTAAACTGCTTTAGTCTATCAGGCTAAAATAAAGAAAAAAATCTGTTTGTTACATGTAATCATAAATTTAAAGGTGGAAGGGATCTCAAAAGACCCTCTATCCCAGACTGCCAGCAGGCACTTAAGTTAGACATAGAATAACAGAATTTTACAGCTATAAGAGATTTTGAAGATCCAATTCTTATTTTATAAAAGAGGTAATTGAGACTCCATGAAAGTACATAAATCACCTAAGGTCTCACCATTTGTAAATAATCAAGCAAAGACTAGAGCCAGATATTAATTCTAAATATAAAACTCTATTATACTACAACACTATGCTGCTTCACTACCAATTGCCATCAAAGTATTCTAACATCAAAGTATTCTCTAGATCAGTGTGAGCACAGGTTTTCTGTAAAGAGCCAGCTAGTAAATATATCAGTCTTTGCAGGCCATGTGGTCTCTTCACAACTACTAAAGTAGACCAAAACAATATGTAAGCAAATGAACGAGGGTGTGCTGCAATAAAACTTTACAAAAATAGGCAGCAAGTGGACCTGGCCACAGGCTACAGTTTGCTTACCCTCGCTCCAGAACATCATTTACATGTCCTTTTCTAAGATGTGCACATCAAAAGTAAACCCAAAAGTAATGGTCTAACTATTATATCTAATATTTTTATTTATTTATTCTCATAAAGCAACTTGACACTCCAAAGGTTGTTTCATTTAAATATAAATAAGAAGGTCCGTCAAACACTAAGGTAACTAAATGCAAAGTTTAACATGTCACCATGTTACATTAAAAAGTTCAAGATTTTAAAAGGAAGTTTTTGTATGTCAAAACTATTTCAAAGGTATTTATTGATAGAGGAAAATATATTCAGTTTTGGAATTCATCCTTTTTTCCCAGCATGTTTAATTTCTCAGGAATGATTTCTCAGATTAATCTAAAAGTTTTACTCTATGAGCAGTCAAAAAGCACACTGGGGGGCTTCCCTGGTGGCGCAGTGGTTGAGAATCTGCCTGCCAATGCAGGGGACACGGGTTTGAGCCCTGGTCTGGGAAGATCCCACATGCCGCGGAGCAACTGGGCCCGGGAGCCACAACTACTGAGCCTGAGCGTCTGGAGCCTGTGCTCCGCAACAAGAGAGGCCGCGATAGTGAGAGGCCCGCGCACCGCGATGAAGAGTGGCCCCGCTTGCCGCAACTAGAGAAAGCCCTCGCACAGAAACGAAGACCCAACACAGCCAAAAAAAAATAAAAATAATAAATAAATAATAAATAAAAAAATTTAAAAAAAAAACAAAAACAAAAACATAAAATCTGAAAGAAAAAAAAAAGCACACTGGGAGTGATGCTGGTGCAGTATTAAACTTTTTTAAATGAATAATCCACAGGATATATACTTAGCATAAGAAAAAGTAAGACAAAAGTTGCCTACAGCTGAGTAATTTTAAGTTGCTGTATTCTTTTTAAGAATGAATTTTTAATGAAATTTTTAATGAAATTAAAGTTTCTTAATCATTAAAGATGAAACAAAAACTTGCCTTAGCAAATAAATTCTACACATCCAACTAAAAAAAAAGTATCCTTTGAGAAGAGTAATAAATTATTACCTTCTCCTTACTCAACTGCAATGATGTGTGTAATTCATTCCAATTATGAAAATTGAAGAATTAAAGTAAAAATAAGGTTATTACCTCTAGATTTACATTAAGTAAAAACTACTAAAATGCTTAAAGCCTAGAATTAAAGATTTCAGTTCCTTTGGAAATTCCTCTAATATAAGAAAAATGGTCATGATACAATGAAGAAAATTATTAACATCCATTGTAAATTAAACTAAAACAGTGCATGGAATAGTGCATGTAAATAAAGTGGAAAGGACTAATTTACAAGAAACTTTAAAAACGCACACATGAAAAAGGAAAAATTATCTTAGAGAAGTAAACAAGTAAGAGTTAGGACTTAATGTTTTATGAGAACTGAATTTAGTTTATTACTGTTCAAACTGGTCTACTCATACATTTTCCCCAATATGTTCTATCTCCACCTGCCACCACATTTGAGGCTTATTTGAATGAAAGATTAAACATTAGAAGACGGCAGGAACCCTTACCGATTTCTCAGGGTCTTGTGCTCCAGAAGCTGCAACCCTGAGATCCAAATCTTTTTCTCTAAACAAAATTAAAGTTTTATATATTAAAAAGTTATAATAAACACTATCATTACTGAAACAACCTTACACACAAAGTCCATGCAATAACATCTCCAAAAACAAATAATTCCTTTAACTGACAATAAAGCCTTAAATAGTTCTGAAAACTAAATTTTCCGATTTGGTGCAAAGTAAACTAATATTCACATGTAAACTACCTTGGAATAAATATCTCTAAACCAGTGCCTGGGATACTTCAAAGTCTAAGGAATTCACACAGAATAAAGTAGAGAAGTAAAACAAAATCTTTACTTAGTGAAACAAATAAAACACTTTTTTTAAGGTTCATGTATATCTGCAGTTCACAAAAAGGAGGGTAAAAAAATTAAAAATTAATACGATACTTTCCAATAAGAGTTTTTAAGAAAATGATGTTAAAGATGGTTAATATCAGACAGTAGATATTGGCTTCCTCTAAGATAGAGAGAAAAAAAAAACAAAACTAAAAGATGACAGGTCTCAAATTCTCTTAGAACCAAGATATCTATCCCTAATTTTAAACTGAAATTAATATTTCACAGGTATTTCTACATGAAAGATTACAAACTCTGAGACTTGTATACAATATAAATATCTGTAGATCTATCATGATTATTTTTATACAGCACATATACGTGTGCTTACCATTTCATTGTTAAAAGACAAAATACTTTTATATTTGCTACTATATATGGGATAATACAGTGGGCATGTAGATAACATTAAATGCTACCCTAAAATTGAAGAAACTAATGAAAGTATGTACAAGGCCTGTTATAGGATGAACACATAGTCTCCTTTGTTACCTATGATAAAGAAAATGAACACCCTCATGGTATCTGTTTTATTACCCTGGCTGATTTACAGTGTGGAGACTGAAATAGAATGATTTACAAATACTGAATCGTATTAGGAAAAATATCCCCTTATTTTACCATGTAATAGTCACCACTATGTCATTTTAAACAAACGCATTTAAATTCAAAACATCTTTTTAAAATGCAAACCTTTCATTACCGTCTCTTGTTCTTCTGTTGTTCAGCCATTTGTTCCAATAGTTCTTGTCTATATTTCTCTTTCCTTCTCTGAATAAGTTCTCGATCTTCACCTCCTAGAAAGTGGTAAGAAAAAAATGCAGTCTTAACTCTTAAGCAACACATGTAACTGGAAAGTCAATTTTTTAATCTCCATTTTTAATTATATCAAAGAGTATAATTACTACATATGCAGCAAATATAGAAGGTAAATCATATGTATCATTACCTATTCAACTAGTTTCATAATTTATGAATAACTACTATGTGTCAAACCCAAGACACATTAATCCTTCCCAAACTTCTACGTTAGTCAAAAACCTTCTTAAATAAGAGAATATTCTAACTCCTATCCCCACTTTCCAAAAATCAGGATAATATCTCCACTAACATCTCCCACAAGCCCCTTAACTTTAACAAGTGTGTTCAAAATGAACATCTCAAAAGCAATTGCCCTTCTTTGTTTTCTGTTACTGACCAAATAATCGAGCCTCAAAACCCCACTGTAACTTTGATGGCTCATGCTTTCTTATTTACTTCATGTGAGGACCCTCTTCTCTATTCTCATGGCCATCAGCCTTGGATAGGAACTCTCTATATTTTACCTGAATTGCAGCAATAACCTTTTAACTAGTCTCCGGAACTCCTCCCCGCCTCCCTACTCCAATACAACCAGCACACGTATGTAAGACTAACTATCTTAAAATACAACACTAATCATGATGACACATTGCTCAAAAAACTTCAATAGTTACCTCAATTCTACAGAAAAAAATATATAAACCTCTCGTTCTGGTATCACTTACATGAAAATCCAGTCATGCAAGCATCTTGGATCCACAGAAAATTATTATTATTGCATGTTAATCACACAAAATAACCTCTTAATCTAGATATGCAAAATCTGGAACATTACACAAATCACAGGGATATCAAAAATGCAACCAAACCAGAAATTTCTCTACTACCTTAATTATTAGTCTCCCAACCATCAGTTGGACACACAGCATCTGAGTTTGTCCATTAAGGACAGATGTTAGCAACAGTGAAGCTCCCAAAGGGTAACATAAATTACATTAAGGTTAAGAATAATGTTTTACAATCAAAGTAGATATATCCATTCTGCTTCTGATCATGATGGAGTTAACAAACACAAAACTTAGCCTCCCTCCATTAAAAAAATAATAATAAAATTAGGCAAAATATATGAAATAACTGTTTTTCAGACACTGGACACTGGACAACAGGTAGCACACAACTGTAATACCTGAGAGAAGTTAAATAAATGAGGTGAGCCCTTCAGGCACCCGTTTCTGCCTGCATGCAATCTCCATGGGTACAGGGAGGGAAAAATCCAAACAAAGCTGGGAAATTATGTTAAATTGAGCAGATAAAGATCAAAACTCAGGAAAGCTAAAATGACTAGAAGTTTAGGGCAAAGATTCAAAAAGAAGCGTAAAAAGGGCTTTAGAAATCTGTAAAGGCGTTCCTTCAGACTTTACTGTGTACTAGTCTGTGTATGCAGAGTGAAATTCCATTAGGCTGGGCAAAAAATTACGGAGGACACATAAACTGAATTCTCAGACCTCCTCAAACAAAGTGGAGAGAAATTTAAGCTCCAGCCAGCTAGACTGGAGTTCTCGGTGATCCTCTAAGGGTATTCAGGGAAGAGCCCGAGAAAGGTCACTCTGTAGCAGGAAGGCTGAACAATCTTCCTAGAGCGAAGGCTACTCTAGATGTCCCAGCTAAGTTTAAATTTAAAATAAGGCCTCTGAAAGACTGGTCCTTAAGTAACAGAAAAACATGACTGTGGTAGGCAAAATTCTAAGACAGATCCTATGTTCCCTGCCTTCTGGTGCTGACTCCCTGTATAAACCTTCCCCGAGTGTGGGCAGGACCTATGACTTGCATCTAGCCAATGAATATGGCAAAGGTGAAAGGAATCTGCAGATGTATGTAATTAAGGCCCAAATCAATTTTGAATTAATCAAAAGTGAGATTATCTTGGGTGGGTCTGATATAATCAGATAAAAGCCCTCACTGAGTTTAGAGATTCTCCTTGCTGGCATGATAGAATAAGCAGCCTTGGTGAGGAAGCCCATGTGGCAAGAAACAGCAGATGGCCTCCAGGAACTGAGGGCAGTCTCCAGCAGATCCAGTAAGAAACCAGGGCCCTTAGTTATACAGCCACAAGGAAATGAATTTAGTGAAAAATATGAATGGGCTTCTTCCCTCACAAGCCTCCAGATGAAAAACAGCCTAGCTGACACCCTGACTATAGCCTTATGAGATCCTGAGCAAAGGACCCAACAAAATTCATGACCCACAGAAACTCAGATAATGTGTGACGTTTTGAGTCACTAAATTTGTGCTAATCTGTGATGCAGCAATAGAAACCCAATACAGTGATTAGAAAAGTTAATCAATTGAAAGAAAAATCATATAAACAACAGAGATGACGTAACAACAAAGATGTTAAAACAGCTATCATAACTATGCCCAAATATTTAAATGAAAATAGTAATATAATGAGGAGGAAATGGAAACTATTATAAAGAACTAAATGGGGAGTCCTACTTCTGCTTAGAAACTAGAAAGCCACAAGAGAACATTGCTCATACCCCACAATGGAAAAAAGCTCAATCATCTACAAAATCAAAACTTTAAAAAAGCCCATCAGAGAGCTGAGGTTACAAGCAACCAGGTAAACTGAATTCCAAAGGGTATAAAAACCAATCCATAGAAAGATGGGACAACCCAAGTGTTTTACCTTTACCAGAGTACAGAGAAATAGGCAGCTACCTTAGAAGTAGATAAAAAGAAAATAACTGAAATGCTAATGAATTCTTTAAGGCTTTCTGTGGATTGGAATAGCAATGCAGAAGGGGAATCTGCACTCACTTGCTGCCCCTACCAGATGCTTATGAGACCGAAGATGGGGCAACGAAAGACACCTAAAAGACACCATTCTGAGGCAAAACAAACAAACCAACAGAAAACCAATGCCCACATTCCAGACTCTTCTCTCATATAAAGTAATCTATTGGTTGAAGGGCAGAAAACCTTGGACCCAGCATTCTGCACTCATACAAAGTTATGAGTTATGTTAGGGGAAGAGCAGGAAATTCTCACATATAAGATCCTCCACAGGGCTTCCCTGGTGGCGCAGTGGTTAAGAATCTGCCTGCCAAAGCAAGGGACACAGGTTCGAGCCCTGGCCCGGGAAGATCCCACATGCCGCGGAGCAACTAAGCCCGTGCACCACAACTACTGAGCCTGCGCTCTAGAGCCCGCGAGCCACAACTACTGAAGCCCACGTGCCACAACTACTGAAGCCTGAGTGCCTAGAGCCCATGCTCCGCAACAAGAGAAGCCACCGCAATGAGAAACCAGCACAACACAACAAAGAGTAGCCCCCGCTCGCTGCAACTAGAGAAAGCCTGCGTGCAGCAACAAAGACCCAACACAGCCAAAAAATAAATAAATAAATTTATAAAAAAAAAGAAGATCCTCCACAGGCATAAAGGAGAGTTTGGCTACCACTCTGAGGAGGGGCAGAAACACTGATACTCATTTCTGAGAACCAAATGCACAGGGCCAACTTTGCTACAGTAATCTACTGCTGAGGAAGGAAAAGTGTGGCAAGAGAGACACCCTCTTCTCTCAGGGGCTGGCAGGTCTTGCTAAAAACTGAGGAAGGTGCAGAAACACTGAGAAAATCTCTCCAGGCCCCACACTAAGAACAAGGTAGTCAGAGAATTTAACACTTCTCTCTAAACAACTGGTAGAAGAACAGTTAAAAGTCATTACAGATGTACAAGACATGAACATCACTATCAACCAATCGGCTTAACTGACATTTATAAACCACTACACTCAACAACCACACAATGCGCACTCTTTCAAGCACACATTGAACATTCGCCAAGAAAGACTACATTCTAAAACTTTTTAAAGTTTTATTTAAAAAATTCAAATTTGAAATAATTGAAATTTACAAATTATTTTCTCAGACCATAAGGGAATTAAACAAGCAGTCAATGACAACAAGCAGGAAAATCCCCAAGTATTTGGAAATTTTAAAACATACTTCTAAATGACCCATGATTCTGTTAGAAACCCCATAATATATTACTTTTGCTCTCAGCAGTCAACTGTCCTAATTCTTTAAATAAAGCAAAAGGCTCCAAACAAGGTCCTTGGGGCAAAATTATAGGAAGACAAATTTCAGCTCAATTGAAATGAGAATACTGCAACAATCAGAGCCAAGTGAAGTTGGAATGTGCTGCCTCTGGAGAGAGTAAGCTCCCTAAGGGGACACACAAATTTGGGCTGGGGGAAAAAGATACAACCGTGAGATAAATCACTGAATTCAAAGAGTTTAATAGTCTATTCCAAACATGACTCTATCATCAAACATTAATCTATAATTCCTGATTGCATTAATGATAAATTCATGCCATTCATCTTTAAAATTTCAGGGTAGAGTAATCCATTTATTGATAAAATTATTTGTCAGTAGGTTCTCAACACAGAAAGCCATTTCTCCAATTTTTACCATGTTTAACAAAACACATCATAAGAAGCAAGCCCTTACTCTGACTTACTGATAGGCTAAATTGGTCAATTCTCACTTAAAGACATTACACTAGAATAAAACTCTAGGTGTTACGCCTTTTTTCTCATAATAGCCATTTCAAGGAAACAAAAGTCTGAGAATATCATGCAATTATACATCTCTAAGCCAAAATTTAAATTACTGACTGCTTTTAGGTTGAATGAATCTAAACCATTATCCAATTTCTTCATATACTTCAGTGAAACAAAATTTCAGGCAATTTTTTCTAATAGTTTTACACAAAGAAGAGACCACTTTTCTACTTAAAGTTACATACAGGAAGTATGCTCTCCTCACACTGTTTCTGAAATTAAATGTGACAAGTTAATATAGCAAATCAACATGCTTATCTTAAGCGATGACCTTCATTTCTGACAAAATAAATAGAAAATCTGGATTATAATCATTATTTGAACAAAACACTTTCTCAGAAACTACATGGAAAGAACATGGGAAAGGATGTTTATCAAAGGATAAAAAGGTTTAGTTCAGGGGAACTGAACTAAAATGTAAGGCAGTTTTGTGCTAGCTGAAGAAGAAAAAGAATGAAGAAAGAAATTATCACATATAAAATAGAATATAAGAAATAGATAGCCAACACTATGACAAAGTGAAATATGAATTTAAAAGATTTTACTGAAATTAATATTTATTTATCATCAGTAGAAAGTTCATCACTAAATAAAAGTTATTTAGCTTTAAAATTATACACAGAGCTGTATAATACACTAAATAATTATAATAGCTATATAATATGCTAAATGTTTAGCATAGTGCCTATCACAAAGTAAGCACTAGAGAAATGTTTTCTATTATTAGTAAGAGTGGTATTAATTACAACACTGAATTCTCAAGAAGACCTTTTATAAAACACTCCACAAAAGTCTAATCAACTGGAGGTTTTTGTACATACCAAAGAGCATCCCCGCAAAAGGACTACACATCTCTCGATTAGCAGGTTTGGATGGTTCATTGTCTCGAGTGCTAAAAACAAAAAACAAAAAGAATTAAAACCCAAATAATTTTTAGGAAACAAAAACAAAAATTCAGGAAACCCTTTTTCATAAGAACAGTTACCCCAGTAAGGAAAATGAATATAAGTACACATAAATAAATCCTAAAAGAGAAGGATAATTATACCCACACTTTGAAAAGAAGATCATCTCTAAAAAACTCCTTCCTTGAAAGAAAAAAGGAAAAAAAAACAACAACTCTCTCAAAGAAAATTTAATTAATTAGACTCAAATAGCAAATTCTCTATCTCAAGCATTTTTATGTGTTACTTTTCTTCAAAGAAAATAGACACCTTTCTTGACACATGACAATATTATTTTCATTATGCACTATAAATTCGGAACCATTTATCCTTACGTACAACACAATAAAGCCACCAAAATGATAAAAACTACAGAAAGAGAACATGAATATAAAATGCATATAATTTCCTTTTTTTCAACATGACACAATTATGTATGAGTACTAATTTTACAAAGTAAGCATAAAAGTTATCTACTCAGTATGTTGAAAATCAAAAACAAAGTTTTGAAAAGAAAACTCATAAGAACATCTTCAATTTATTTCAAGTTACGTCATCTCTATAACTCCAAGATATTTTAAATTGATTTTTAGTCCATTAAATTATACACTTATTTCTCCTTTCATTAGTTCAAACAAATATATATACTTTATAATGATAGGGACTCAGAACACCTTGGCACACTTTATAATCAAAACTTGCACTTCAAAAGAATGCTGTAAAGTTCCATAAAGTTTCATTTAACACAATTCTCCCCTCCCCCTTTCTCCCTAATTCCTTTCTCACTAATAAGGAAGGCTGTTAACATACTATACCTTTCTAGTTTTCCAGCAAGCCAGTTTTAGCAGTTGCTGTTTTACAGTACAACGACTGAAGGACAGAATTTATATTACATACTATACCTTTGATTTCCAGCAGATGAAATTCGTATGTTTGACTGTTCTGTGACATCACCACCATACTCCATAGGAGGCACATTCCCTCGTCTGTTCCCGTACATCCTTAAAAACACATTAGCTTACAGAGCTTGTTCCACATACAGTGGACTTTTCTTATCTCTTTGGTGTTTTTACATTTGATGTTGGAAATATTAAAGGGAACCAAGTGTTACAATGAAGTTTTACTGTAAATACATTCTAAAATTAATTCAAATGACATCTGACTCAAGTATGATCTGCTGGTTAATAAGAGACACTAAGAGTTTAGATTCAATAGTCTTTAAAACAAAGGGAGGTTACTACAAACTATTTCAATATAACTTCTAGAAATTTTTAATATCAAAGCTATGCAAATACTAATAAGACTTTTTTATTATTCACTTATTCAAAGAATATTTACTGAGCACCAACTACATGCCAAGTACTAATCTAGGTACTGGGTATGTGGACATGGTCCTTGCCCTCATGAAGATAATAGTCAAATTTCAAAATGAGATCATTTTTTAATCAAAATTCATAGATTCTGGGAATTATTTCACTGAATATACAAACCTTTTTAACTTAAAAGTACAGCAGCAGTCTTACCATTAAATCAAATCAAATGTAGCAAGCCACAACATTTGCTAACACTGTGAATCACATGAAATACTAAATATTAGCAACAGGTGAATACAGAACATTATAAACATGGGTAGGAAATTAGTTCACTTTATTCACAAGGTCATGAACAACAAAACGAAAGATTAGAATTTCTTTTATTTTCTTAAGAATGCTTTTCAGAAAATAACTTTTAAATGTTTTTCAATTAATCTTTTTTCCACTTGGCAAACATGGAAAATTTAACTTCTCGTACCAGAGAAACCAACATGACTTTTCACACCAACATTTATCAGCACCCATGAAAATCAGCATTTCATAAGTCATACTTCTTTGCATAGCTGTTGAGTTAACAAACTATATTGTCTCTCATGAGGACCACTGGTAAGAAATATGGTTGTTACAGTATTGTTCAATATTTTAGGTGAATGTGATTATCACGTTAAGAAAAACAGCAATTTTTAGAGGAAAAGGAACTTATCACTCTCCACAGAGCCAGCATATAAAATCCTCTCTTTGTTTCTATCATATATTGTCAATATCACCTGTGGAGAAAAGACTACCCAGAACTGTAACCTTAATAATGTATGACCTGTGGCATGACAGATAAATAGCTTCCATTTTTTATCCATATCTAAAACAGAATCCTCCCCAATCCCTTTCAAAAAAGAATTTCAAACTTATTTCAATTTATCAAAACACAGCTGATTTTACATCTAAAGCCTAAGTGCTCAAATCTCTCTTTTAAACTGACACATCTTTAGTGTCATTCTATTTCTACCACTTAAAGAACAGGTAAATATAAACTTAAATTCAAATTTGTAATTAACAATGCCAGGCAACCAGATTTATTTATACTGCATCTATATAAATACACACGTGTTAAAAAGAGTAAACAGAGCACGCCTGAGATTGCTTACCCTTAGAAAGCCCTGTTTGCAAGACTGGCCCTTAGCTGGCACCTGAGAACATAGATTTTGGGAGGAGTCCACCATTCTCAGAACTGATAAGAGTGACCCACTGTGCCTAAGCTGTTGGTACAAGCAATAGAGTTTATGCTGAACACCTGCTTTCCTTCAGGGAGTCCAGAATTTTGGCACATTCTAGGAAAGTTTTTTCAGAAAGGGACAGACCTCATAAAAGGAAGAATTTATTTCCTTTCACGTAGCAAATCAGATTTGACTGAGGGAATAAAATAATTGTAAAATAGTTTCACCATCCTACCAACAAAAAAAAAGTTAAAGCTATGTTAAATGGAAAAAGGTTTTTCTATTTCCTTGAAGAAATGGGTCAGTAATTCTAGTTAATTAGGTTCAAATCTCAATGCCCACAGAAACCAGGTATAGGCTAGAAGGCAAGTTTACTCTAAAAATTAACACGAGGGACTTCCCTGGCGGCGCAGTGGTTAAGCATCCGCCTGCCAATGCAGGGCACACGGGTTCGAGCCCTGGTCCAGGAAGATCCCACATGCAGCGGAGCAACTAGGCCCGTGGGCCACAACTACTGAGCCTGCGCTCTAGAGTCCGCGAGCCACAACTACTGAGCCCGCGTGCCACAACTACTGAAGCCTGCGCGCCTAGAGCCCGTGCTCTGCAACAAAGGAAGCCACCGTAATGAGAAGCCCGCGCACCGCAACAAAGAGGAGCCCCCGCTCGCCGCAACTAGAGAAAGCCCGCGCGCAGCAACGAAGACCCAACGCAGCCAAAAATTTAAAATTTAATTAATTAATTAATTTTTAAAATTAACACAAGTTTATCTTTAAAAAAATTACTCTTACAGAAGAAAAGCAAGTTGTTTAAAACCACAGGTATTTTCAGCTAATTTAAATGTGAATGAACAACTCCTAAATGACAATAATGTATCTTTTTCATTAATAAACCACAGAATCAAAAAAACTACTTCAGAAGTAAATTTACAATGTTTATGCTATCAAGAATGACATATTATAAAAATAAACTATTTACCATCTGTTGGTCCTGACACAACTTACAGGGAGAAAGAATCAAATTCCTCCTTACTTAAAAGAAATCATCTAATTCATAATGGTTACATCACCTGGTTTCATAGTAAAAATTTCTCTAATGTGAATGAATTCTGCTATTAGGGGTACTCTCAACTATAGAAATTAAAAGAAAACTACTGAGCTGTTAAATGTTGGTCACCATTTTTCTCATTGTTTTCTGTTCTTTCCCAATTTTTATATTTACTTTAATTCAATAACAGTGTTTTTCTAATATTTACCCCATCTTTAAAGTGGGGGAAATAATTAATATAAAAATGGTCCTTCCAAGTATAAATGAAAAGTAACTACTACAAGAAAAAAAGTAATACCAAGTTAAATAACTCATGTTCTAATAAGCTATTTCTCCTCATTTATACCTTACATATTAAGCATGCACACTTCTTAGAATGTCCTGCACTAAGTAAGCGAGCACTCAAATCTATTGAGTCAGATTCTAATTGTATCTCAGATTCTAATTTCAGATGGAGCGGAATTTCAGAATTTTGTTACATAACTAGCAAGATTACAAACTAATAAATATCAAGAGTAAAACAGACTGGAAGTGCTAACTGCATTAATCACATAAAAAATTTAAAAAACAGCATTCTTTAAGGCTAAAAATTTCTTTTACTCATTAACATTGGTTATAAAGTAAAACATAATAAGGTAATATATTAACTTCTACAGCTCAAGTTAAATAATAAAGACTAGGATGACTATCTTTTTTAAAAGCATATAAATTTCAAAGTATTATAAGATACACTATTATATTCAACTTTAGAAAGCTCCTAAAACATTATAAATTTACTTAAATTGTTAAATATGGATCAAAGAATACACACAGGCACGCGCACGCACGCGCATACACACACACAGAATGCAACTGTTGAGCTAAGTGCTAACCATTCTGTTAACTATTTTAAAACACTTGCCAGTGATTAATGATTAGTTTAGGAAAGTAAAATCATTCCTGGGCTTTATCCTTCCAAAAGTGGGGAAAATATTTCATTAATAAATACATAATGATATATGGAAAAGTTTATAGGGTAATTAGAAAAGAACTTAGACCAAAAACCTAAAAATCAAAAATTACTAAAAATCAAAACTGGAATTTATCACATGTTGACTATTAGAAGGAAAAAAGAGAACATGGGAAATTTAGCAGAATGAAGAAAAATTTTGTACTTCTCAGTATATAGTCAGCCCTCCATATCTGTAGGTTCTGCATCCGTGGAGTCAACCAATCTTGGATAGAAAACATTTGGGGGGAAAAAAATTCCAGAAAGCTCCAAAAGGCAAAACTTGAATTTCCCGCACACAGGTAACTACTTATCAATATATAGCACTTACAACTATTTACATAGCATTTATATTAGATTAGATATTATAAGTAAACTAGAGATGATTTAAAGCATAAGGGAGGATGTGCATAGATTACACGCAAACACTACACCAGTTTACATAAGGGACTTGAGCATCCAAAGATTTTGATATCCGTGAGGGGTCCTGGAATCGATCCCCCTTGGATACCAAGGAACAACTGTTTTAAGAATAAATAGATAAATCAAGAGATCAAATGGGGCTTCCCTGGTGGCGCAGTGGTTGAGAGTCTGCCTGCCAGTGCAGGGGACACGGGTTCGAGCCCTGGTCTGGGAGGATCCCACATGCCACGGAGCAACTCGGCCCGTGAGCCAAAACTACTGAGCCTGCGTGTCTGGAGCCTGTGCTCCGCAACAAGAGAGGCCACGACAGCGAGAGGCCCGCGCACCGCAATGAAAAGTGGCCCCCGCTCGCCGCAACTAGAGAAAGCCCTCACACAGAAACGAAGACCTAACACAGCCAAAAATTTTTAAATAAATAATTAATTAATTAATTTTTTTAAAAAAGAGATCAAATGAAGTTACACATTTCTTTAGTCTCAAAAATTTCACTAACAAGTAGAGTCATTTTTCCTAGCAACCACTCTGCCTGCTAAATAAATCTAATTAATGTTCAATGTGAAATCTTTTCTTTTAGAAATCTCCAAATCTGAAATACAGAAATCCGATTTTAACCTCACCTGCCATTGAGACATATGTGAAAAACCTTACAGTTAGAGATGTAAGAGTTTACACATTAACAAGATGTATAATAATGATTTACATTTTTAAGAAATATTGTAAAAACATTAAAATGTATAACAAGAATTATTCTCACTCATCTACATATTCAATCTATTCTTAAACTACTTGGGGAAGATTATATATGGAAACAGTTCATTTCGTTCATGGGATACATAAGAAAATAAGATTGTTCTCAAATAATTAGGCTGAAATTGATTTGTTAGTTCATGTATAAAATTATCACAGGGTGTAATTACAAAAATAATAGATTAAAATATATTAAAAACAAAGCAACAACCATCATAAGTTTTTTGAAATTCCAAACTTAAAAGATATGCATTATATTATACTCCAAATGTAAACTGACACCGTAAGAAAAAAAAAGTTCTTATGTACAAATAAGGCAGTACCAAGAGTCCAAGAATATCTGTATTTCCCTAACTGAAATTTCTTGTAGTTCAGGTAGCCTTTGACTACCTCCAGATACAAACATTTTCAAATATAACACGTTACAGAATTCGGAACATTTTCTGAAGTACAATTAGATTCAAATCAGAGATAAACTATAATTGGCATTACAAAATTCTAATCCTTCAGTCAAATTACCTAAATCAGGGTGAATATTAAAAAGATTGGATGAGCAGGATGTAATAACTAAAGAATAAAGAGTAGATGACAAAGAACTGCAAAGGCTTTGTATGATTATTTAATAATTAGAATAATGAACATGTAGCATTATGTCTCAGAAAATTTTCTAAAATACTACAAAAATAATCTATTTGGATTAATGAATGAAACAGGTCCCATGAACTGCTCAACATTTACATTTAATCCCTACAGGTTAACTAGTCAATGAAAATATCAGATCCTACCATATTTTTATCTCCAAATCAAAAGTTAGATTAAAATATACCAAGTTTTAAGTATTAAGACAAATGACTTAATAAGACCCCATTGTAGCAATTAATAAATTACAAATAGTGTCATAGAAACAACATGCAAAGGAACTGAAAAGTATCTAAAAATTTGATCAAAAAAACTTAGTGCCATATCACTAAAATAAACATTCAATAAGTAACTTAAAAACAAAAAAAAGTTGATAAAGGTACTTAGAGCATAGAAATATTAAAGGAATAAACTGTATTTCATCCTTTTTAAGGTGTCTTTTTTTCCCCACATTTTAACATCTGAAACCAGGAGAGCCTTGGTACTGGTTGTAAGTCAAGTACTGCAGGGAGAAGTTATTTTTCTCCTGCCAGTCACCTAGGGGCACTATGGATATGAGATAACTCTGAATTCTCCCCTCAGAGTTGTTTTGTACAATACTGGCAGCATGAATTCAGACTGAAAACCTGAATCAGTACTGGCTTACAGTCCAAATTCTCAGGGAAGTTCCTTTTTACTCCCTCCACTCAGTGGCAAGGTTGACAGTGGAAGTTTTTTTCTGTCCTTTTCTGTGGGAAAGTCTATTTCCCATTTAAGTTTATATAAAGGTTGTAGTCTTTCAGTGTCCCAGCTTTTTAATGGGGCCCCTTTCTCCCCATCTTGGGTTGTTTTCTTTGTTCCTACAGTGGCACATAAAATTATGGTGTAACTTAAAACTGAAGCATCATGTAAATCAAATGAAACTGTGTCTCCTTAACATAATGATAAAAAGTAACAAGAATAATATTAAGCAAATAAAGAAGATAAAAATGAAGTTGTAAATACCTGTCACTTGTATACACTCTCAAAAGTCTTCTATCAAAATCACTTTCATATCTAAACCTTTCGTCCATTTCTTCACTTACTTCAGGATCTTGGCCTGGTCTATAATACTGTTTATCAAAAGCACGATCCTCATTAAACCTGTGAAATCTTCTATCTGGAATGTCAGTCTTGCTGACAAACCTCTGCTGTTTTTTATTGGAAATGGCCACTTCTTCATTAGTTTTTTTAATGACTCTTCTATTATTCCTTAATTCAATTTCATCATCTAGTTTTCGGTATCTGTCTTCTTCTAGTCGTCTTTGGTTTAGAAGCTCTTCATATGCCTCTGAAGGAGTTAAGACATCTTTCCTAGGACCCTCTGAATTTTCCCAAGATGACTGCATTTGTGAAGGTAAATCAGGTTTAACCTGACTAATAGGTTTTTTACTTCTTTGATTCTTGTGCTGGCCAATTAAAAAAGAAAAAAAAGAAGAAAAAGATCTTAAAGAGATGCTATTTCTTAAAAGGCAATTAAACTCTCAAATGATCTTAATCTATTTACTGTCTCAACTCTAAAGCTTAATCACCCATAAGAAACATCTTATCTTTAGGAAAAAAACCTTCAAGGAAGTGTTATCCTTTAATAAAACTTAATAAATACCAAATAAATAGGTAACAGTAATATGGATAGATGGCTACAACAAGAGAGGATAAACTATGCCAGGGAAATATTAGGCATATTTTGGCAGTTAAATATTGCTTCAAAATATTTCACATTAAATTCCTTCTCAACACAAAGAATATAGAAGGTAGTAAATTTTTTTGGCCCTAGTAACATCAACCACCCTTAAATTTGGGTTAAAAAAAAAAAAAAATATATATATATATATATATATATATATACACACACACACACACACACACACAGCTAGAAATTGTCAATATAAAAAAATCATTTAAAAATAAAAAATAAACAAACGTCACTTAAAACCAATCTCTAAAATTAAATCTCCTCTATGAAGTTAAAAAGTAGGGTAAGTTCTTCAATATGAGATAAAACCATTTACAAAATTCAAAATTTAAATGTCCTGTGTTTGGTTCCATTTGGCTTAACTTTTTAAATATTTGTATGAAAACTAAGTGAAATGTCTAATAATATAAAAATATTTTCAAGTAAGGACAAATATTCAACCTGTGGTGTTAAAGATTTACTTTAAAAGCAAAACCTACCTCAGTACTCTTTTCTACCTGTCTGAACTTTTCCGTGCATTCTTCCTTATCCCTGAGAAATTGATTGTATTCTTTGTTGCGTTCAAGTTTCAACCTTTCCTTCAAATAGAAAACCAAAAGGCAATGTTAACTTCAACATCAGGAAAAAGTACCTAATGTCAAATCAGACTCATACAAATCAGAGATCTTACCCAGAATCAAGCTTTACTAATATTTTCAAGAACAGAAGTAGCTGTAAGGCACAGGAGAAGCAGGAAGAGGTCCGCGACCACCAACACAATTCCCCACGTCCATTCTTGCCACATTAAAATAAGATTTACTACATGCTTAAGTCCAGATTAGCACATGAGGTCTCTAATACTAAGGGAGCGGCTTTGATTATGAAACACCTCCATTTTATACGCCAGTAGTTACTTGGCTTAGATGATACCTTCCTAGGAGCCATGCCCTGTAAGTCCCTGAATTCTAGGTTTGTTTACCAACATCAATCCTAGACAATCCAGGTGCACTCCGCCAAAAGCATTCGTAAATAAATCTCTCCCACTAGTAAGTATATGAATGTGTTTGCCAGGAGGTCTATCATTAGCATGTTTCCAAGATCTGACCAGGTTACTGTCCTACTTTCCTTCTCAGGGACATCTCTTGCCTCCAGTCCCCCACCCCACTCCTGAAAGACCTGCTTCTAACCATTTCTATCCCAAGTTTAAGGAAAGATCCTTGTTATATTTTAAACATAAAATGGTAAAATATTATAACGTAAATGTTCTGTTGAAATACAAACATGTTGCATTAGTAAATGTTCTTAAGCCCTAATACCTTCAACATCATTGAAACAGCACAATCTAAAAAAAAAAGTATTAAAAGAGCGAGGTTGTCTTTTGAAACTTAACTGTCCATTTGTCTTACATACTGTGTAATGACTCTCATCTAGCTTGGGAATTTGAGTCTCTACAAGAGGTGTACAGTGCTTAATCACTACACCCTGTTCAGATTATGTACATGTATTTGTGATGGAAACACACATTCAAATAGCCCCAGATGTCACCTACATAAAAGCTCAGTATACTCTCTCATCCGCTCATCTCACTGATAATTGTGTCATATACCATGAACTTTATAGCTTAGAAACCAATGCTGAAAAAAACCGAATTCTGAATATTCAACTAATCATTATATTAAAGAAATATATCATATTACATGGTTACAAATGTAACATTCAAAAAACCTTGTTTCAACAGCACTAGAGATTCCACAGATTTTGAAAAAATCAAGTACGGGATATGATGTGATCTTGTTTGCATTTAAATCAAGAGTATGTTCTTTCATGATTTTGATGCCTCATAAAACTGCTACCAACAATTACTACTCCTATCCACCTACCTTGGCAGATAACCTCTCACCAATAGGAAGAGAAACTCCCAGAGTAGATGTATCTGTTTCACTCGTGGATAGAAAATTTTTCTGTATATGTACATATTAAAAAAAAAAATTACCTAATTGCCTTTATAAAATGTTTCATAAATGTCTTTACATTCTATATTCTAAATTATTACATTATACAGACCAACAGAATGAAATGGAGATGAAAATAGAAACTATAAATGTATAGAGACTATACCAAAAGTAATTAGAAAAAAAGAGAATTTTCTAATTTCCCTATAGTTATATTAGTGGATATCTATTTAAATGCCAGAAGACATAAACTACAAACATTATTTCTCTATGTGCCTCTCCATTCTTGCTCATTAAGCATTTAGGTAACAGTGTGGCAGACAGAGCATCAGACTAGGAATCCAAAGACCTGGGCTCTAGGACCAGCCCCAGCATTTCTCAGTTGTGCAACACTGAGCAAGTCACTTAACCTCCCTGACCCAGACTTTCTTCTTCTGTAAAATGAGAATGGCATCTGCTCTGCCTTACCAAAGCTGGTATAGGATCAAGGAGGATAAAGAAATGTAAAATCCCTTTGAACACTGTAAAACAAACACAAGGGATTTGTAAAAAATACACACAACCACCAACTTTCTGGTACTGTTCCTTAGTAGGCATATAATCTGGATAAGTTACTTAACTTCTCTGCCTCCGTTTCTTTGTAGAACAGGAATAATAGCACCTACATCACTAGGTTATGAGGATTAAATCAATCAATACTTATTAACCTAATTTCATGTCTTTTATTTATTCATAAAACAAGCAATTATTGACCATCTAATACCTTCCAGTTACTTTTATAGGTAGTAGGGAGACAACCATAAGCATATGTTCCCTATACTTAAGAGATTTAAAATTCAGTTGAAGAAACAAACATGGAAACAAATAACTACAATATAATGTACTACAACAGAGTTACATTCAAAATATTACAGGAACAAAGTAATTAATAAAACTGATTAATAAGGTTTTGTTAAATCTGAATTTACAAGTAAGTTGTGCTACAAAAGCTAATTTGAAAGTTGGTAATACAAAATTCTAAGCTTTTTTGTCAAGGAAACAATATGACACATGACTAGATCCCTGCGTCAATTTGATCCCTATATACCAAAGTACACTGTAAACTTAGCCATTTTGTAGAGTTATACATGTACCAAAAAACACATTCAGAGTTCCAATCTTGGGAATACAGAGATACTGCATCCTTACTCCTTCATTAGGCAATTCCCCACTCCCAACATGGGTCCAGGATGATGTTTGTACTTTTCAATAAAATGAAAAAAGTTAATAATAAGGACAATACAGTGAGTTTTTCAAAAAGCTGAATTTTAATCATTCACTCATTCATTTAGTAAATATTGAGTGCCTAATATGTCTAAACTGTTTAATACATCTGGGACTCATCAGTGAACAAAACAAAAGATCTTTGCCTTCCTGAAGCTTACATTCCAGCAGGGGAAATTGACAAGAAATAATAAACATAATGAAGAGTAATTATATGGTATGTTAGAAGGTGGTAAGTGCTATGACCAAAAAATAAAAAAGTAAAAAGAATAAGCTACAGGTATTACAGGCTTCTAGGGAATGGGAGTGGGAAAACTGGAAATCTGGAGTTCCCTTTTAGACATGTTCAACATAAGATACCCACTAGATTTCTAAGTGAAAATGTCAAATAGGCAACCAACTAGAGTTGGAGGTTCAGGAGAGAGGTCTGGGCTAGAAATATAAATTTATTGATTCAGTTTCGAAACTTCTCCTGAGAATATGTTCTTTGTGTGTTGTTAGACGGTCAAGTGTCTTTTATTCTAAAAACTAGAAAGAAGATGGTAGTTATTTGTTTGTTTTAGTGGCTCTTCTTGGCAAAATTTTAAGATTTGATTACTTTTTAATTTAAATATCCATGCAAACCAAAAGTGTGGAAGCCACAAGAAATCCAGAAAGAATGGGACTTGTAAACTGTACATATTCCAGGGGTCAAGGAAGCCACTGCAGCCACCTCCCAATGTCCTATGTAATTTTCTTTTTCCCTTGCTTTCCTCTCCACTCCCGCCTTCTCAGATGTCAACCAAAAATTGTCTTTGTCATATTAACAAACGATTGTTCCTCTACCACAACCATATTCTTAATAATCCAACACCAAAAACTCCTTCACATCCCTTTGAATTTAAAGATTTGTGCTCCTTGATTCTTCTCCTTCATAAAGGTAATTTCTTCTTATACCTCCCACTGCCATTCTTTTTTAAAATCTTGTACCTATAAAGTAATGTAAAACGCACAAGTGAAAATAGTAGCTATCAGAGGAAAACTCCACCCAATAAGTAGCAGTAGGGAAGAGGAGAGGATAATGAGGCACAAGGCCAGGGAGGCAGGCTAGAACATGAAAGACTTCATGTGTCACAGCTAAGGAATTTGGATTTTTATCCTGAAGGCAGTGAGGAGACACTGAAGTATTTAAATCGGTAAGAACAGGATCATTCCGGAAAGTAGCATGGAGAATGGACTGAAAATCAGTGCAAGGAAATCAGTCAAAAATCTGGGACTTCCCTGCTGGTCCAGTGGCTAGGACTCCGCGCTCCCAGTGCAGGGGGCCTGGGTTCAATCCCTGGTCAGGGAACTAGATCCCACATGCCACAACTAAGAGTTAGCATGCCACAACGAAGATCCCGCATGCTGCAACTAAGACCCAGCTCAGCCAAATAAATAAATAAATATTTAAAAAAAAAATCTGTAGCAGTAATTTAAGACAATAAGAGTGTCTAACATGAAGAACTAACTATCCAAAAGGAAATTTATCAAGCTCCTCACAAGCTGCTCAAGCAGATATAATGGTTCACAACTATCATACATATCAAGTTAAAAATCTACTGCCTTCTAATCTATCCTATTCTATCTATCTACATCATTATATCTTACTACTCTCAAAAAAAAAAAAATCTACTGTAACTCAGTCAGGCTGGTAAAGCTAATATGTCTCATGCATACACAACTAAAGTCTGCCCTCCAAGTCCTTCTTCATTCTACTACTCTCCATCTGAAAAGCTTCCTCTCCTCACCCTCTAAAATATTCACCCTCTAGAATATCCAAATTCTACCTATCCTATAATGTCTTACAAAATAACACCTTGAGCCCTTTCCTGATCATTTTATCTGTCTTGTTAAGAGTTATCACTTTCTGAATTGTATGAATGTATCTCTACAACTAGATGCTAAGCCCCTTGAAGACAGGATTCATACCAGATTTATCTTCATAAGTGTTTAAAAAGTGTTGGTTGTATGATGAATGGATGTGTAAGATTCATTTTAAAAAGTTTTATAAAACGTTTTCTTTGTTTTCCAATATAAATTTACAAATGTAATCCAAAAGTTTGGGTGCAAAAATATTGATAATCCAGACTGACAGCACACAGTTCAAAAATATCTTAGAACATCTTGAATATTCCATTATTTTATTAATCTTAATGTGATTAGCACAATTATAATTATTTTGAAGAACAAAAACTAGCATGCTGAAAACAAATGGACTTACAATAGCTGCTGAGTATTTCTAAAAGATGCATAAGAAAGCAATAAAAACAAATGCAAAGGAGGAATCAAAAAGAATACTTGATTGTATTAATGGAAACTTATAATGTACAGAGTGTCATTTTGCTAAAAGCAAGAAACCAAAATGGTGCCATTCAAAAGTCTCTGAATCATAAATGAAGCTATTTTTCTTATTAGTTTGAGTACAACAATATCATAAATGCAAATGATTACAAGCTACTAGATCTAAAACAAAACAAAACAAAAAAATTAAAGGAGAGCATTTTGCAGGCAGCCCTACCTTTCTTTTTGCTTGTGTAATACCCTAAAGTCAAGGGAAACAAACTGTTGGTAAAATGTATTCAAAGTCCTTTCTCTCTATGTACAAATCAGAATAAATAAGAGACCATTTATACATTTGGAATAAACATTATAAAGTAGAAAAAACTAAAGAATATCTTGGGATGACTAGAAACATCATGACTGTTTAGATACATTTATAACCTAGTAAGTAAATTGCATTTTAAAACTTACAATAAGTGGCATGGACATATACACACTACCAAATGTAAAATAGATAGCTAGTGGGAAGCAGCCACATAGCACAGAGAGATTAGCTTGGTGCTTTGTGACCACCTAGAGGGGTGGAATAGGGAGGGTGGGAGGGAGACACAAGAGGGAGGAGATATGGGGACATATGTATATGTATGACTGATTCACTCTGTTATAAAGCAGAAACTAACACACCATTGTAAAGCAATTATACTCCAATAAAGATGTTTAAAAATAAAAAAACTTACAATAAATCATTAGTTTAGCTATTATATAATTTAACAAAATATACTTAAAACAAGAGTTCCACTAAGCAAATGGATTAAACTATAAAGTAAATAGATTAAACTATAAAGCAAAGACTGGTGGTTAAGGAAATATGCTGAAGGAAGTTTTATAAGCTTAGCTCATAGGAAAATAATTAGCAACTAGAACTCCACATGTCATTTTAATACATGGCTGAGCAGAGGAGAGTAGTAGGAAATCATAACTGGGCTATTTTAAACCATGACAACTTTACACAAAACATGAACAAAAAGAATTTACAATCTCATTTACAATTGGAACCCACTGCCCTACTTAAAAGGTCAAGAGTCTGTTATTCCATGGCACCAGTTCTCAGCACCGTTTTTTTCTCTGTCAATGTGTATGTGTATATGTGTCACTTAACTTTAGCTACAATACCCATTGCTAGATACCATTAAAAACCTAAAAACTAATGCATATGACTAAAACCTTAGGAAAACAAATTTAGGAGGTAAATTCTGAAGCATAAAACTAGTTAATAGAACTCATTACCTGAGTAAGATAGCGTCTGTAATCTTGCCGCAATTCTTCTTTCAGTTTATGTTTCTTCCGTTCATAGTCTTCCCCAAGTGGTAAACTTAATCCATAATCAATTCCTAGAAAGAAAACAACTTCTTAAGCAATGTAGCTCATTTTCAACCCAATCTCAATTTTAATACAATCTCCTGTAACAAAGCACAGTACGAAGGAACACAGTCATGTTGATTCTGAGACTTGGATCAGGATAATAAATTTTTCATTTGAAATGTTTCAATAGGTAATACATTCACATAATGGAAAATATCCCTCCCTCCCATGAACCCCAGCCACCCAGTTCTCCTGCCCAAAACAACCAACATTGCTGTGTCTGTGTCTCCTTCCAGAGACTTTTATATATCTGTAAAAAGATATCTTTATATTAGTGTGTGTGTGTTATATTTACTTCTTCCCCTTTAGATAAATGGTTCTGCATTGTTTGCCATCTTGCAAACAAAATTAAAGAAAAGCCAATTACCTTTACGTCTTCATTTAATTCTATTGAAATTTCTTTTAAAATACCTACAACTTTAATGTTTGTTTTTCAGTCTGTGAAAATTAATAATCTGATTTTTTAACTTACAAGAATATCTGTGTTATAATTTTTAAAATTTTACTAAAGTATAGTTGATTTACAATGTTGTGTTAATTTCTGCTGTACAGCAAAGTGATTCGGTTATACATATATATACTTTTTCATATTCCTTTCCATTATGGTTTATCACAGGGTACTGAATACAACACGTTTGAAAAAAATTGTTAGAGTCTTGCATGGCTTAGGCTGAAATTTCAAAAAACTTTTAAAGTTAAGCCACCAATTCTGATTTCATATAAATGGATATTAATTTTTGTGATAAAACGTACATGATATAAGATTTACCATTTTAACCATTTTCAAGCATACAATTCACTGGCATTAAGTACATTCAAAATGTTGTGCAACCACCAACATTATCCATTTCCAGAGTTTTTTCATAATCCCAACAGAAACTCTGTAAAAGAATCTTAGTTTTTTAAGAAAAACTTCCATTTTGAGTAGGGTTTCCTTATTCAAGAGTTTAAAAATCAAATTATATTTTGGGGTGATGACAACAGTGATGGCTGCACAACTTGTAAATACACTGAAAACAACTGAACTGTACAATTTAAATGGGTACAGTTTATGTTATGTAAATTATATCTCAACAAAACTGTTAAAATCAAATTACATACTTTTAATTATTTTTAATAGTAAAATGTTATATCAAGAAGCACAGATATCAGATGAGTATTTCGATTTGTGAAGCCCCTCTCGCTTTTTTTAGTCCTACTATGCAATACTATAGTATAAAATATTATTTCTGAACAAAATAAAAAGTTTCCTTAAAGAGTCAGCTACAAGAAATATAGATGAAACAACTGACTGTAGGTAATAAACCAATAAGGATATTACCATTTTTTGTGCCTTATTCCTCACAATGCAGCTAAATGATGGAAACTTATCATGACTGTGTCATATCACTGCTTTATTATATCACTAAAATATTTCAGGGGCAAAAATGCCAAAGTAGTATAAATATAAATGGATGTCTATTGATTTTTATGCAATACTAAATTCCCCTTTCTACCATAAACACCCGAATTCTCTTCATAAACACTTTTGGCCTGCTTAACTCCTGATGACAGAGGGTATAACAGAGGATTCCTTAGAGACACCTCTCACTCATGCTCCCAACCCTCTTTCAAAAGAATCTAAAGCATTCCATATGCTTGGAACTTTAAATCATCCTAGCATTCTTTCCTCACAAAGGAAATTTAAAAACCTTATTTTTAAAGATACAGAATTCAAGCCTAAAGAGAAAAATGGTTTGATTCTCACATTCAGAATGGAGTATCATATATGAAATTAAACTATAAAATCAATGAAGGCAAGGTCCATGTTTATTCAATTTTATAATTCCTGGCACACAACTTGTACTCAAAAAATGTTCACTGAATAAACATGTAAAAGAATATATGAATGCATGCCTGAGTAAGAGGAAGAATAAAGAGAAAGAACACTATTCTTAGTATTTCATTTCTGCTTCTAGTGGTCTGATTGCATAGAAAAAGTAAGCGTAATAACTAGTAACCACAGCTACGTATCTCTCGTTATACAGGATCACAGTGGATGCTCTATTGTGTCAAAGGGGAAAAGAAAACAATGCTACAAGGGTGATGCCCCCTGCAACATGCTCAGCTTTCCTACTCGGCGGAACAAGTAATTTACAGCTTTTTAAGTCATGTGTTTAAGGTGGCTTTTACTGCTGATTTTCAGCTCTGCTTGGTGGGTTTACGGAGAAGAAAAGAAAGAAAAATCTGGTTCATTTTCACCTATAATTATCGTTCATACGAAGTTCAATTTTATTTATCATGAGTATTTGCTTTTTACTATTGATTCAAATAGTATTTGTAATAATTGTCTTAAAACACAGTAAGAATACATAATGCCTTTGGAATTATTTAAAATGTTATTAATTGAAGGTTTAGGCAACAGAAAATACTTTTTAATTCTTATTTTTGTCATCTGGTACCAATATTTTATGGTAGCAGACGTAGGTCATAGAAATAAAATTAAGAACTGTATGGAATAATTTAAATATTCTGTTCACTTTAAACTAAGCATTAACAATGGCATCTTAACTGACTTAATGAGCTGAGAAATATGGTGATACTTACCTTTTCAGAGTAGTTGTCTTCTCATGGTTCTAGTAGCAAGTAAAGCATTAGTGTCATCTTAGGGTCATTTGAAGTGATGTCACTTCACCAAGAACATCAGTGACTCTAAGTTAACATTATGTTTCAGAACTACAGCGATTAGAAGTATTTGGTTTCCATAGTGGCTGTGGGTTAAATATTTAAAACTACAGTGTATAATCTTTTTAAAATTAATTTATCTTCTAACATAGCACTCAAAATAAGTACTTTACAAATTACCATGAAACAGTTTCTTCTTTTCATTATTATATTACCATGATAAAGTATTAAGTAAAAACAATCAAAGGACAAAATATAGGAAATAATAATAAGCCTTTCCCTAAGCAGGTGACTTAACAGATGCAGCTGCTTTGAGGAGAACACTGTACTCAAACTTCAGCTATAAAGACATTATTACAAAGTATCCATTTGACTTGTACAAACTGAACCAAAGAGGTAGAATGTCTGGGATTTAGTTTGTAATAAGAGAAACCTAAGACTAAATATGCTACAAGGAATGACAAAAGTACAACTAAAAATTAGTAAAAACAACAATTTCCTTTTGTCTATTTTCCAAAATCTTTATATTAACTGTAATTTTTTAGCTTAGTCTAAACTCTAGAGTGACTCTGCAATGGGAAATTCTGCTGTTGCTTCTTTTCTGATACTATTTTTTAAATCTTTTTCTGGTATTATTTTTAAATTACAATAATGTAATTTTCCTTCCTTATATTTCTTTCTTTTCCAAGTCTCCATGAGCATAATTGTATTTAAAATGAATTTTTAAAAATCATACCAGGGCTTCCCTGGTGGCGCAGTGGTTGAGAATCTGCCTGCCAATGCAGGGGACACGGGTTCGAGCCCTGGTCTGGGAAGATCCCACATGCCGCGAAGCAACTAGGCCCGTGAGCCACAACTACTGAGCCTGCGCGTCTGGAGCTTGTGCTCCGCTACAAGAGAGGCCGCGACAGTGAGAGGCCCGCGCACCGCGATGAAGAGTGACCCCCGCTCGCCGCAACTAGAGAAAGCCCTTGCACAGAAACAAAGACCCAACACAGTCAAAAATAAATTAATTAATTAATTAATTTAAAAAAAAATCATACCAAATAATTTCTAGTAACAAGAATAAAATCTTTTTTCTTACTTAGATAATTTGTTATTTTTTGCTTGCAGATTTACAAAACATGACTTCAGAGCATGAAAGCTAAAATAAATCTAGTGCATTCTGGAGCCTGTAGGGCTGATCAATGGCATTTTGATATGAGTGAGAGATATTGCCTAGAAACGGTGGATGGATTAAAAAATACCTAGGGAATACAAAAGTTAAAGATGGATTCTGTAGTCCAAAGTTTAGAGGTGAGGGAGCTAAAAAGGAACCAGAAAAAAAAAAAAAAAAAAAAAAAAGACTGAAAAGGATTGTGTTGGTAGTCTTCAAAGCCATCCCCAGGCTTGGTGATTTGATAGGACTCACAGGACACAGAAGTCATTATACTCACAATTATGGCTTATTACCATGAAAGATTATAGAGCAAAATTAACAAAAGGAAAAGGTACATGGGGCAAAGTCCAGAGGAAACTAGGTGCAAACTTCCAAGAGTTCTTCCCCAGTGGAATCACACAGGACACGCTTAATTCCTGCAGCAACAAGTTGTGACAACACATGTGAAGTGTTGTTTACCAGGGAAGCTCATTACTCAGTGCCCAAGGTTTTTAATGGGAGCTGGTCACCTAGGCACCCTCTGCCTAGTACGGACCAAAATTCCAGACTCTGCAGACAGAAAGCAGGTATTCTGCATAAACCATGTGGTTTGTACAACAGTTTAGGCACAATGAGCCACTCTTTCTATAGGTGTAGGAAACTATTTACAAGCTAAGTTCCAGACAGTAGCCAATAGCCAGCCTGTAGTGGAAACCTTAGCAGCAGACAGTAGCTGCTCTAGGTCTCTCAACAGATGCATTAAGTTGCTTTTTAATCTCAAGAGGTCATGGTCACATCCCTATACTATACGTCACAAAAGTGGTATCTTCAAATGCACAACAGGACCTATGCTACCATATACAGAAAAAGAAGAGAGGGCTATATACATGTGTGCACAATATAGTCATGAAACTGTACACAAGAAACTGCTTAACAAGAGAGACTAGAGGACAAGGTTGGGAGGATCACCAATTCTCAGGCTATATACTTCTGTGTTCTTTGTAATTTTTTACCATGTGCATGTTTTCCTTTATTTCTTTAATGGAAATACAGGGGAAAAACCCCCAAATACAGCAATGCTCTCATCCTTGTCACTGAGCCAGGAACTACATTTCAAAAGCACTGCAGAAAATCTATGAATGTTGGGTCAAAATATATTTATGTATGAAAAAATGTTAGAAGTATTAACTGCATTATTTCATCTATTAAAAATGTCTTCCAGGATATAAAACATCAAAATCAAAGGAATAATGCTCAACCAGTCTAAGGGAAAATGTTCAACTTCTCTAAAGAAGAGAAAGGATTAGGAGATGATCTTTAACTGAGGTAAGACTGAACTAAATTTAAAAGATTAATGTAAGCATTTCTTTTCAGTAATTGTTATTAAACATGAAAATGAGCTAAGTAAGAGAAGTCTAAGAATTTTTTAAATAAAAGAATCACAAGTATTATGCCTAGAAATGATTTAGGGAGATGGAAGATATCATTCACTTTTACAGATCATTTTCAGCTGATTCTTTCATAATTTCATTAAATCTCAGTTATTCTAACTCCTTATCAAGGACACCATTTCATCAGCTTATACGGACTAAACCACGTACATGCTGTACATAATAAAGAATCTGGCTAGCCTCTGTCTCTGGTCTCTGGGAGGTAACTTCTAAATTCCTGGCACTTTCTGAGCGATGAGAGTGTCTCTGCTACTCCTGATAGGCCCCCAGAACATACCTCTTAGTTGATACTAATAAGGTGACTCACGAGTCCCTAGTTTATGCCAAAGGGATGACACAGACGGGGACTGGTCACACCAAAAAGATCAAACGTGTAATTGGAGGGTTGGACCTCTGACCCATGTGACATCAGCCTGACCTCAGGAAAGTAGGTCTGGAGACTGAGACACATGGACAATGATTCAATCATTCATGCCTACACAATGAAACTCCAGTAAAAATTCTGGACACCAAAGCTCAGGTGAGCATCATGGTTGGCAACACTCTATACTGTCACATACTGATGTGCTAGGAGGGTGACACATCCCTGAGGCTGATAGAAGCTTCATATTTGGATGCTGCCAGACCAGGCCCCATGTATCTCTCCCTTTGGCTGGTTGATTTGTATCCTTTTGCTATAATAAAACTGTAATAATAAGTATAGCACTTTCCTGAGCTCTGGGAGTCATTCTACTGAGTTATCAAACTTGAGGAGGTGGTGGAAACAGCTGGTCAGAAGTGAGGATGGAGACTTCCCTGGTGGTCCAGTGGTTAAGAATCTGCCTTCCAATGCAGGGGACGCGAGTTCGATCCCTGGACGGGGAACTAAGATCCCACATGCTGCGGGGCAACTAAGCCCGCGCACTGCAACCCACTGAGCTCACATGCTCTGGAGCCCATGCACCACAACTAGAGTCCATGCGCCACAACTAGAGAGCCCACACACCACAACTACTGAGCCTGCGCGCTCTGGAGCCAGCGCGCCACAACCAGAGAGAAGCCCGCACACCGCAACGAAAGATCCCATGTGCCACAAGGAAGATCCTGCGTGCCGCAACTAAGACCCAATCCAGCCAAAAAATTAAATAAATAAATAAGAAGTGAGGGTGGCCTGTGGACCCCAAATTTGCAGCTGGTATCTGAAGTAAGAGAAGTCTTGTAGATTAAGACTTGTAGAAGTCTTAATCTGTGAAGTCTGGTCTAAATCTGGGTAGTTGGTGTCAGAAGTCATTGTAATGCTCCTCAAATCCTTTTGTGAGAGGTGTTATGTAAATGTTGGAAGAAGGAGCCACAGTGGATAAGCATTATCCATGAATATCATCATCTAACAGAAATGAATTTACAAAATCATAAAAATGTAGTGGTACATGACAGCTGTACCACTGACGTGACAGCTGTACAATGAGCTATTAATAGACTGTCTTCATTGGCTAAAACAAACATTGCCAGTTTATATATTACTGATAGCTACTATGTTTAATTACTCATTCAAAGTACAGTGTCACAGAGCTTTAATTCAATATATAATTTTAGACCAGTTTGTTTTTTAGACCAGCTTGTTTTATAATTCCTAGATGAGACCACTTAAGGAAAACTCTGTTGCCCAATTATTTTACATTTTTCCTAATGTCAAAAATTAAGTATTTGGCCTAATCTTAAGGCCACAATTATTCCCACAAGAAATCAGTAACTGAAGGCTAATAAGGTACAAAATTAGTCAAATTATATATTATTCTTTAGTAAGATTCAATGTGCATCAAAAATAATTATTACTTCGGTTGGTAATAAAAGAAACAATCCATAAAAATTAAATTCTACACACCTAACAGAACTGTTTATTTTTGCAATGGGGACCTTCATTCATTCATTCAAAATATCTTCTCTAAGCACCGAAATGCCAGACACTGTGTTAAGCAATGAATAGACAATGGCAGGAAAGCTGGTGTGCCACTGCGGTAAAACAGAGAGCTGACCAAGTTCAAAACTATGCTTCAAGGGGAGAGCCAGTGTCACAGGAGCACAAGGCAGGAACAGCCAACATAATCTGGTAAAAGTAATAAAAGAGTAAAATTATCATACAGGAAACAAGAAGCCATTGAAGGGTTTGAAGCAGGGACTAACATGATCAGATTTGGTTTTTGGAAGGATATCAACAGGCAGTGCAGAGACTTAGTAGAGGAGGCTAGACTGTAAAACAAAAAGAACACTAGAAAAAAATCTAAGTGAAAGACAGTGGAGGCCTACGTAAAATAACCTCTGTGGAATTAGAGAACAGTAAACTTATTTGAGGTTCAGGTGTTAGAATCAACTGAACTACGTAATTATTTGCTATGGGATACAAAAAGGAAGAGAGGAGTCGAGGATGACCACGCAGCCAGCTCAGTAAAAGTCTGAGAGGAGTAAAGTTCATTTTGCACATGTTGATTCTGAGCTCACAACATCCAAGGACAGATATTAAAATATTAGATATATGGGTCTGGAGTTCATAAAAGCAATGGGAACTAGGGATAGAGATTTAGGAGTAATGAACGCACTGATGATAAATAAAGCCCTGTGAGTGAATGAGTCATTCAGGAAGTATATGAAATGAAAAGGAGGCCTAGGACAGAGCCCTAAGGGATACCAATTAAGGAAGAGGGAGAAGTCATTGACTGTAAGTTGGACTTTAAACTCTCCATCATTTGTGAATGTAATAGTCAAAGAATAATTTTTAATATAATTCTTAAAAATAAAACACCTAGTTTAAAAAAATGTGAAAGAAGTCAGGAAATTAAAATTTATTATCCACCAATTATGTGCCAGTCATCTTTTCATATGTATTCAATTATTGCCACAATAACCTTTTAAGATAGACGCAATTCTTAAGATGAGGAAACAAAGAGCTTAAATAACTTGTGACAGGTTGCAAAGGCATGAGAGCCGCAGTCCAAAGCAACCTGTAACTCCAGAATTTCAGTGATTCTGTCTGACCTTAGTGCTTGAGAGAACATACTATCAAACTTTTAAAAACATTATCTGTTGGAATAATTAAATTTTTCAATCCATAAAAATTTAGGGCTAGAAGATAATCCAACTTCTTTATGTTCCAGATAAAGAAACTGAGTGCCTTAGAGATCAAGGCACTTAACCAAAATATAATGCTTAAGTTCACTAAACCTGTATATTGGCCAATAATTTGTGACAGACTCAGAATGGAAAGCGTTTTCTATATATGAGATACTAAAAGTATGGCATTCACTTTGAGCTGTTTTTCTAGTAGAGACAGAGAGCCCACTATCTACTCAGTCTCTTGGCCAACATCCCCTTGTATTCCCAGTGGAATACAAATGCAAAGCAGCTAACAATTTAGGAGTATACCCATGGCCATGAAAAATCATCCACATGAGAACAATGCTTTAACCAAATGCAACTCATCATATTTGACTTCCTTTACGTGAAAAAGTTTCAGTCGTCATCAGTAATTCACAAGATACACTTTTAAAATATTCATACATTTTCTTTAAAAAAAAAATGTACACCTACCAACAAGCCAAAATGAGGTAAACTTTCCCAAATATTTTCATACCAAACCATAACCAAAGACTCAATATAGCTAAATATTAACTTATTTACAATTCTAATATAGTCATCAATAGTATTTTGTATCCTTTAAGCATATGTCTTTGATTTTTAAATAAAAACAAGTCCACCACGTTTATTCCACAATTAACACACTTCCTCTCTCTCACACACACAAATTCCATTCAAAATTTTCAATTTTGATACATACTTATTGCTATGATTTCTATAAATCATAACCAAGACAATAACAGTTAAAATGGGAAGAAGGTTCTCAGTATACATTATATTTCATATGTAGACCATACTGTCACATGTAAGATTCCAGAAAGGAAAGAGTTATTAACTAGGATTCCAAATTTACCTTTTTTTCTGACAAGACAAAGCTCTTTCATGACAGCCTGCTAAGAATATCTTAAAATCAGTTTAGCACACCTAATGACATACCTAAGGAACCCTTGGTCTGTTGACTGTTTGGTGGTATGTTTTCCTTAGCCATGGAGATTAATATTTTACTGTTTTCAGAAAGCTTCTCTGATGCTGTTCCCTGAAAGAGACATAATATTTACAAAATCAGAGGGGAAAAAACCCACAAAATTTACAATTAATCTCAGTACTTTTATTAAACAACTTGATGAAATTACATGGTACACCACAGAAGAAATTTAAATGTAAGGTTTGAGGAGTTAACCAAAGGTATTTAATATTGCAATGTTCTATTATTTAGCTCACTGACTTATCAACAAATACTCACTGAGTTCCTGAAACAGGCACTGTCCTGGGTATCAAAAACATATGAGTGAAAAAAATACAAAAGAATCTCTGCCATCACAGAGCTTATAAACTACTGTGGTGACAAACAATAAACATAATACGTAATTAGATTATGTTATATGTAGCGAGTGATACAGAGGAGCAATAGAAATAGAACAGTGTGAGGAGTCCCAGAAATGATGAGGGAGGGAGTGCAAGGCCTGATTGAGTGGGTGATACTTGACCTAAGACTTAAAGATTATTACCTATCTACTATAATATTAGAAATTATAATAAAGCTGTACACTGTCAGCTAGTCCTAAGTACTGGAGAGTGGTTAAGAGCATAAACTGTGGAGCTGGACACATGAAGGTTCCAATCTTGAATCCACTACTGTGTGTACCTGGACAAATTACTTAACCCCTTTAAGCCTCACCTTCTGGATCTGTAAACCAACAAAAATTCAGCCTACTTCACTGGGATTTTATGATTAAATGATGTAATACATGTGAAGTCCTTGGCACAGCTCCTTGTACAAGGCAGATATTACGGAAGGAAAGCAAACTAGTGCGACGGTGAAGAGAACAAGCACTGGATTCAGGCTGCCAGGAATCAAAGCCTAGTTCTACTAACTCTGTCACCTAAGTCTCATTACTTAACGTCACCATGCCTCAGTTTACTCATTTGGAAAATGACAATAATAACTACTTATCTCATAGATTCATGCAAAGTATCAATGTAACCTCTAAAGACTACGCCTCATCCATAGTTAGCCCATAATAAATATTAGCTATATGAGTAAAATTCCTATATAATTAGGGTGTCCATATATTTTATCATTTCAATCAGGATAACTCTGTCCAGGACAAATGCTTAAACCAGACGACACACTGGGACAACAAGCAAAGCAGGACTGTCTTGCGCAAGCCAATATATACGGTTACTCTAATTAGGATGGACCATATGGCATAGATTAATCTACACTCTATATCTCATTACATACACTGAGCCCATGAGAGAAAGCGCCACATCTGTCTAGATTAGTGCTATATTCTCAGAGCCCAGCACAGTCTCAATAACTATCAAAAGTAGGAAACCTTTGGGCTTCCCTGGTGGCGCAGTGGTTGAGAATCTGCCTGCCAATGCAGGGGACACGGGTTTGAGCCCTGGTCTGGGAAGATCCCACATGCCGCGGAGCAACTAGGCCCGTGAGCCACAATTACTGAGCCTGCATGTCTGAAGCCTGTGCTCCGCAACAAGAGAGGCCGCGATAGTGAGAGGCCCGCGCACCGCGATGAAGAGTGGCCCCCGCTTGCCACAACTGGAGAAAGCCCTCGCACAGAAACTAAGACCCAACACAGCCATAAATTAATTAATTAATTAATTAATTAATTTTTTTTAAAAAAGTAGGAAAGCTTTTTCAGACACTTTCAGAAACATTTTAACAAATGTATATTCTGAAAAATACACCAAAAAAAACTATTCTAATAAATTTACTTTTGTAGATTTCAAAAATGTTTAAGATGCTGATTCATTAAAAAATTGAATTACCTTCATTTCCATGTAAGGTGGATCACTTTCCAATTCTGCTTTGTCTCTGGCCAGTTTGGCTTTTCGCTCTTCAATAAATTCATCCAAATTATCAGCCATTTTGTAGATACTAAAAAAAGACTTTTTTTAATAAATTTTTTAAAACCCTTCAGTGAGCATAGCTATATCAGGATATCTTTAGGCTAATTATTAACATGCAGGCTTAGTCTACATTTAGTATTCAATCTCAGCTATCAAATTGAGAACTTCAAACAAGCTTGAATGAAATTTGCCTACCTGCTTTCAATCCCAACTCCCCCAAAACCTACAACCTACTTTAAAATATCAGAAAAGAAATAAAAAAGAAAACGAACCACCACCACCATCCACACATATACACCAAAAAATCCCTGAAGTCAAAGCACTTTCTTTTAAAGTTTCTTTTACTATTTGGAGGTAATTTTGAACTTACAAAAAAGTTACAATATGAATAGTATAAAGAACACCTGCATACTCCTTATCCATTCCCTATTGCTAAGATTTTGCAACACTTGCTTTACCTTTGCGCACACAAGTTTGTTCTCTTTACTCAATTTTTTCTAAGGTCATTCAGAGGGTGAATTACATATATCCTAGTCCTTTACCCCTAAACGTTTCAGTGTGTATTAAGAATTATTCTCGGGCTTCCCTGGTGGCGCAGTGGTTAAGAATCCGCCTGCCAATGCAGGGGACACGGGTTCGAGCCCTGGTCCGGGAAGATCCCACATGCCGCGGAGCAACTAAGCCCGTGCGCCACAACTACTGAGCCTGCCCTTTAGAGCCCACGAGCCACAACTACTGAGCCCACGCGCCACAACTACTGAAGCCCGTGTGCCTAGAGCCCCGTGCTCTGCAACAAGAGAAGCCACAGCAAAGAGAAGCCTGCACACTGCAACGAAGAGTAGCCCCCGCTCGCTGCAACTAGAGAAAGCCCGCAAGCAGCAACGAAGACCCAATGCAGCCAAAAATAAATAAATTTTAAAATTTTAAAAATTAAAAAAAAAAGAATTATTCTTTTACATAACCTCAATGTGTTTGTCAACTTCAGTAACATTGATTTTTTAATCTACTGTCCATGTTCCAGTGTCGTCACCTGACCTAATAGTGTCCTCTATAGAATATTTTTCTCTCTCTCCAGTTCAGGATCCAGTCTAGATTGGGTACAGCATTTCACTGTTACGTCTCTTTAGCCTTCTTTAATTTGGAACATTTCTACACCCTTACTTTGTCTTTTATGACACTAATATTTTTTGATACCACCCATCCACCACCCACTCTTTTTAATAGAATAGTCCTTATTTGGAGTCTGCCTGATGTTTCTTCATGAGTAAATTCAGGTTATGCATTGTCAGAAGAAATATTACATAGGTGGTGATGTGTCCTAAAGGTGTCAACAATTAAAGACACATGTCCACCTGCTCTTTACTAGTGATGTTATTTTTTATCGCATGGTGGTCAAGACTGATTTCTGCATTACTGTTTCCTTGTAACTAATAAGCAGTCTATAAAAAGATATTTTTAGGCCATGCAAATACCCTGCTCCTGATGAAAATTTCCAAGATTTAGCATCAATTGGTGATTCTTAATTGATCTTATCTTTGATTCTAGATGCCTGCAAAATGCTAACTTTCCAATTCCACCACTCCCTGCATATACATTTACAAGTTGGCACTAATCATTCTATTCTAAAGAGCCCTTCCTTTGTGCATATTTATTTTCAGCTTATTATAAGTAAGAACTCATGAATTCTTATTTTTTTTCAGTAAGTCTTGGATTTTTAAAATCATAAGTTGTTGATTTTTTGAGGAATAACTTATATGCCATAAAATTCACCCATTTTAGTGAAAGTTTCCATAAGTTTTAGTAAATTCATACAGTTGTACAATTATTACCACAAGCATACTTCCATCACCCAAAAAAGTTCTCTCATACCCCTTTGTAGTCAATCTTCACTCCCACCCCTGGCTCAGGCACTGTAAGATGTTTTCTGTCTCTATAATTTTGCCTAATCTGGAAATTTAATATAAATGGATCATATAAGATGTAGTCTTTTGTGTTGGCTTCTTTCACTTAATGTAATGTTTCCAAGATTCATCCTTGTAGTTGCATCTATCGGTAAGTAGTTGTTTTTTATTGCTAATAGTATTCAATTATATGGAAATATCATATTTTATTATTCACACATTGCGAGACATTTGAGTTGCTTCTATTTTGGGGCTTACTTAAGAATAATGCTGCTATTGGGGCTTCCCTGGTGGCGCAGTGGTTAAGAATCCGCCTGCCAATGCAGGGGACACAGGTTCGAGCCCTGGTGTGGGAAGATCCCACATGCCGCGGAGCAACTAAGCTCGTGCGCCACAACTACTGAGCCTGCACTCTAGAGCCTGCGAGCCACAACTACTGAGCCCACGTGACACAACTAGTGAAGCCCGCGCGCCTAAAGCCCATGCTCCACAACAAGAGAAGCCACCGCAATGAAAAGCCCGTGCACCGCAACAAAGAGTAGCCCCCACTCACTGCAACTAGAGAAAGCCCACGCGCAACAACCAAGACCCAACACAACCAAAAATAAATTAATTAATTAATTAAAAAAAAAAAAAGAATAATGCTGCTATGAACGTTTAGAGGCTTTTGTGCGTTTGCAGTTCTCTTTGATAGATACCTAGGAAGGGAATTGCTGAGTTATCTGTAACTCTGTTTAACACCGTGAGGAACTGCCAAACTGTTCCTCTCATTCCAACCAGCAGCGTATGAGGGTTGTAATTTCTATATATCCTCACTAATGCTTGGTATATTCAGTCTTTTTGATAGCCATTCTATTGGGTATATAGAAGTAGCTCATTGTGGTTTTAATTTGCATTTCTCTAATGACTACAAGCATGAGCATCTTTTCATGTCATTATTCATATATCCATATATATAACCATTGGCACAATGTCTTCAAATCTTCTGCCCATTTTTAAAATTGTTTTCTTATTGAGATGTAAAAAAAAATTTTATGCACACTGGATACAAGTCCTTCATCAAACATGTTTTGTAAATATTTTCTCCAAGTCTGTGGTTTGTTTTTAAATTTTCTTAATAATGTCTTCTTTTTTTAATACTTTATTTTTTACAGCAGTTTTAGGTTTACAACAAAACTGAGCATAAGGTACAGGTTTCCCATATATCCTCTGCCCTGACTCATGCATAGTCTCCCCCATTATCAATATCCTCCACCAGAATGGTGCATTTGTTACAACTGATGAACCTACATTGTCACATCATTATCACCTTAAGTCCACAGTTTAAATCAGGGTTCACTCTTGGTGTTGAACATTCTATGGGTTTGGACATATGTATGCTATGTATCTACCTTTACTGTATCATATAGAGTTGTTTCACTGCCCTGAAAGTACTCTGTGCTCCACCTATTCACTCCTCCCTCCCCTCTAATCTCTGGCAATCACTGACTTTTTAATGCCGCCATAGTTTTGCCTTTTCCAGAATGTCATATGGTTGTAACCATACAGTATGTAGCCTATTCAGATTGGCTTATTTCACTTACACGTACTACTAAGGTTTCTCATTGTCTTTTCATGGCTTGCTAGTTCATTTCTTTTTAGTGCTGAATAGTATTCCACCGTCTGGATGTACCACGATTTATCCATTCCTTTACCCCACTGAAGGCTAGCTTGGCTGCTTCCAGATTTTGACAATTATAAATAAAGCTGCTATAAACACGTGTGGTGATGTCTTCTTAAGAGCAAAGTTTTTAAATTTTATGAAGTCCAATTTATCCATTTTTCATCAATTTTTCATCAATTGTTTGTACTTTTTGTATCCTATGTTAAGTTTTTGCCTAACCTGAGATCACAAATATTTTCTTCTATGTTTTCTTTTAGAAGTTTTATAAGTTTATCTCTTACATGTATTATTTCTTACATCTTATATCTATGATCCATTTCAAGTTAATTTTTGCAAACGGTGTAAGGCAAGGGTCATCAAGGTTCAATTTTATTTGCATATGGAAATTATTTCAGCACCATTTTTTGAAAAGACTATCCTTTCCTCACTGAAACTAATTTTTTTTTAAATACATGTTTCAAAAACCCATAGAACTTAGTGACTAATTCAATGTGTGGCAAGAAAGGAGCCAGTGATGACCAAAGTTTTAAGTCCTGGAAACTAAACGTGAATAGAATCCTGGACAAAAATAAGTCAGAAGAAGCTGGCTGGTGTGGAAAGGTTTGCTTTAGCTGTGTTAAGTTACAGCTAGTCAGACATGCTAATGGAAATGTCCAGCAGATTCAAGACTCAAATTCAAGAGAACCACATTAGAAATGTTTATTTAAAAGTCAACAATTTTAAAAATAATAGTTGAAGCTGTGGTAAATGAAGGTATACAGTGAAAAAAGATGACCCAGAACTAAATGATGGGAATGTTCACTTGAGGGGGTAACAGAAGAATTGAAGCTGGGAAAAAAGTACAAAGAAGGAATAATTAAAAGAGGACATAAAGCAAAATCCAGTCAACATAATTTGCAGAGAAAAAAAAAAGATACGAGAAAAAAAGTAGTAAACAATATCAAATGCAAGAGCTGGAGAAAAAAGCATCCACTGAATTTAATGTTTGGAGGACAATAATAATTTGTAAAAATGCAGAAAAGCAAGTTTTACCTAAAAGAAATATGCTGAAACTTATATCGGTTAAGTAGTACACAATGTGAACTTCATTCTATTATTTACTTCCAAAAAGAACAGTGATTTTAAAATATGGCCTTAGCAAAATATATTACAAACCAAGAAAAGTTAATATACTTTAGCCATTTTTAAAGTGCAATTTGTCACAAAAGATTTTTCCTAGTAAAAATTCAAAACAGTTCAACAGCAAACAGAGTTTTCAAGTTAAAGAAAATCACTTCTTAAAATCCCCTAATTTCCCTAAATATTTTATGTCTGAAAGAAATAAAAGATAATGGTGGGATAATACATACATAATAATATAATTTGCTATAAGATTTCATGAAGAAGTTAAACAGAAATGTCATTAAATCTAAAAAAACAAAAATGTTTAACAGGCCTCTTTCACTCTGAGCTATCTAACGTCTGTTAACAATTATTAGTTTAACATGTTCTCTTCTTAGTTTTAACCAGACTTTGAATTTATAGATATTTGAATTTCCCTTTACTATAATAATTTAACATCAATTATAAATTCTAGAATTGATTTCACATAACAGTAATCACAGCAATAAAACACATTTTTAAACAGTGGTAGTGAGCATAAAACACGCCATAGCTAAAACATGAAATTTATCAGATATAAGTACACATTTAATTATCTCTAATTTTGCCCTGCTGTCTAATCCGATTAGAATATAGTATCTCTAATACTAAATTGAAGAGTCAAAGATACTAATAAGCTTTCTCCTGGCAATGCCCTCCAGACAAAGAACGCCAGGAACACTACTATAGTTAAACTAGTTGGATTTATTACTCATTGCATTGAGAGATGTCAATGGCCACCATGGGGTACTCTGGAGTATCTTATTAAGAAGGTGTTAGGGGCTTCCCTGGTGGCGCAGTGGTTGAGAATCTGCCTGCCAATGCAGGGCACACGGGTTCGAGCCCTGGTCTGGGAAGATCCTACATGCCGCGGAGCAAGTAGGCCCGTGAGCCACAATTACTGAGCCTGCGCGTCTGGAGCCCGTGCTCCGAAACAAGAGAGGCCGCGAGAGTGAGAGGCCCGCGCACCGCGATGAAGAGTGGCCCCCGCTTGCCGCAACTGGAGAAAGCCCTCGCACAGAAACGAAGACCCAACACAGCCATAAATAAATAAATAAATAAATAAATAAAATTTTTTTAAAAAGGTGTTAGAAAAGACTTACAGGTTTGGGGCTTGTATTAGGTGATTTGGGGGAGGGTTTAAGGGAGCAGAGCTCTGCTCAGGATTAAATGCTGTCAGGAAGTGAGCGTAATTCTTTGATTGGACATCTTAGTAAATCTCACCCACAGGGAGGCTAAAGCTGTAACTAGTAAAGCAGCAGCAATCATAATCAATTGGGAGAGGTGTCTGGCATTTTGTGGCTGGGACAACATTCATGTTTCGTCTATGTTTGGACATAACTATGGAGTGGTACTGTTTTTCTCTTGCTCCATCATGGACACACAGCAGCTTTGTCTGATGTTGATTTTCTGTGCAATTGCTTATCTTCAACAGAAGAACACCAAGGCTAAGCAGTATTGTCAGGCCAGTTCCTAGCAACACCAAGGCCTTGGTGACAGTACAGGCCATCCTCTAGCTGTCATGGCCATTTTTCTCCTTCTCACTCCTAAAAACATGTGACAACTTATATAAAACATATTTCAACTACAAAATTATTCAAGAATTACTTAATGAATCACAGAAATTGAATTAATGGATACAGCCTAAGTACAAAATAGAGTAAAAATGTTTACAACTTAAAGATTGTTATAAGAAAGATCAGCTTAAGGAAACCTAAATGGGATTCTTTATTCTTCACTCTACAATATAACATCACTCACACTTTTTCCAAGATATTATTACCAGGTTTTTTTCCCCCCCAGTAGCTGTGTACATAGTATGTAGATGATAAATAGTTTTCAGAAAATCAGTTTAACTGAAAGACATGGATTTGAAACCAATTTCATCACTAATTGACTCTATGTGATTGACCTCAATGTGTTCCTTAACCTCCCTATCCCTCAGTTTCTTCATCTGTAAAATGAAAGTATCTACTCTAGAGTTGCTATGAAGAAAAAATGATACAAAATGTATGACACCTTTGACACTCAGAAATCAATAACTCATAGCTGTTTTATTAATTCTCATTAGGGGAAAGGAATATTCTAAGTACATTTTATTGGGTTAACTCCGTTAAAGTCTTTGTATACATCAGTACTCACTTTTTTTTAAAAAGCCTCCAAAGTACATTGGGATTCAAATCGCCAATAATTGATACTTGTTTATCATAATCCAAATCAACATCTTTAAATCTTAAACTTAGGCCCTTCATGCTTATTATATAGATGAAAATATAAGCAGACCAGAACATACTCATTCTGCAAAGCCTGAGTCAATCTAATAAACAGAGAGGATCCAGAAAGAACTGAGTATGCCCAATTCCTTTTCCCAATCTCACCAATCACAAAGAAAAGGGGAAATGTTCCTCCCATCCTTTGCCCTCTCCAGTGAAGTGCAAATTCCCACCCCTCTATAGAATTAGGAATGGAAAATAACTCCCATCCCAAAGGAGGACACTGTTCAAGATGTTAGGGGGATGAAAAGTATAAAATATGATCCTTGCCCTCAAATTGGACAAGATTATGTCCCCTGTCACAGTGGCTCACTCTAGCCAGACTGGGAGTTAGGGACTGATACCCACCCATATAGGACCCAGTAGCAGCATCAAGAAAACAATTTGAATAAGTCTGGAATTCAGAGTAGAGTCCAGGTTGGAGAAAAAAGGGTTAGCAGTTTTTAAAATAATCTTTAAAGCTATAAAAGAAGAGGTTGTCAGGAAAGAGACCCTAACACAGGAGAACAGAATAGCAGGGTGTGATTACATATGGCTGTGGGGTACAGGGGGAAGCCTGTGAAAAAGCCTTAAAAGAAAGAGAGGGAGGGATGAGCTGAACCAGGACTATGTTTCTCATTTCCCACCCATCTGGAGATCTTTCCACCAAATGAAAGGTGCTCAATCTTTTTCTCCTGGCAGATGACATCCACATGAGCAACCTCCAAGGGCACATCCAAATTTTGACAAAACCCTCTAAATGTTGCTAAGAAGTAAATACCATGTTACTGGGGGGAGAAAGGAGGTTGAGGGTTAGGATACAGAGAGAGCGCAAATATATAAAGGCACAACTAAGTCTGTTAGCAGCTGTTAATAATACATCATTAATGGTGACTAAGGACAGTAACATAAATTAGATAACCTTTTGGTTATGCAAAATTGCCAAAACATTTATTCAAACACTTCTGTCTCCTACTCTGGAAAGTAATCAGAACTTAAGTGGGAATGACGTTAAAGGATAATCTGAAATCTGCTCAAAGTTTGTAATAGTTAAATCACATGTCTAAAAACTTCATTTGAGAAACACTATACTGAAAGCACCCCTTTTCAATTTACCTTATCAATTTACCTCCCTTCCAGTAGGTTATCTGTACTGCAGGAGACCCAAAATTTCATCCCTAGGGAGCATTCAGCATAAACTTAACCAGCAGAAAGTCAGTTTACTCCTAGTAAGAAAAAATATGCAGAAAAGAAAGCAGCATCCTATTGGTTACCATGGGATTCCTTTTTGCTTGTCAACATGAAAAGCCATTCTTTCATATAAAGTTGAACCTCTCTGAGGATAATTGGCTTTTTACAAACTCATATTGGTTACTATTTGGCTCTAGCATTTCCCAAGGTGTTTGGAAACTAGGTAGTGGGGTTTACTTTAGAAATTAGTCTCCCCCCAACAAAAGAAGGAAGGAAAGAAGGAAGGAAGGAAGAAAACAAATTAGTCTTCCCAAAAATCCAAGCTAAACTTCTTAATCCTATAATCTTGAGAGCCAGCCTCTCTCAAAAGATGAATCCCATTGCTAACATTTACTAAAAAAGGGATTCCAATCCCAAGTAACAATGCTAAAATCAAGGCAATTAGAAAGAAGAGGTTCAAGCTCAAGGAGCCGAAGGGAAACAGGATAATAACAGCACCGACCTCACAGGGCTGTGGTAATTAAATTTTACTTGCAAAGCAAAGCACTGAGAAGCAGCGTTGGGTGCACAAGCACTCAATAAACGTTAACCACTAACCAGCACCGAGTAAAAGGAAAGGTGCTTCGGAAGGCTTAGCCAATCAGCGGAGAGCGGCTGATGGGGAAGGCAGGCACGAAAACCGAGGCACAACTGGTCTCTGAGCCCTGTGGGTGGCGGCCTCCTTAGGAAGCGTCAGCGCGTTGTCAGGCAACCGGGTCTCAACAGCACCCGAGGCGGCGGCTGCAGCTGCGGCCCCGGGGTCCAGACCCGAGTCCAGACCGCACAACCAAGGCACCGCCCCGGGCCGGCCTTTCAACAGTGAGACCCTCACGCACAGTGAGCCCCGTCCCCGGAAACCGGGCACCGCCCCCCAGCCAGGTTGCAGCGAGACCCCGACCCGGTCCCGGGTCCCCGGCCCTGCTGCTGCTAGACTCCAACCCCGTAACTCGGGCACCGCCCCTAGCCCGGCAGCCGCGAGACCTCAGTAGGCGGGGAACCCCTACCCCTACCCCGTTACCCCGTTACCCCGGGACCTCGGCCAGCCTAGCCGCCGCGAGACCTCCGCCCACTGCGAGGCCCTGCCCTCGCCCCAGGGCCGAGAACCCAGCCCCGGCCACACCCCACCAGGCCCGCTCCCCACCTGCGGCCGACGGACTCTTACTCAGGAAAACGGGCTCCCGGGCTTGCGTCGGGGAGACGCACAGCGCTCTAGTGAGGCTCTTCGCGGTCCGAAAAAGTGGCGGCGGTCGCCCAGGGCAGAAACTGGGTGACAGGCTGCCTGGCCCAGGCTCCGCCTCTCAGGCCGAGCCCTCCGCCCGCCCTTCGCCAACGGCCAAGCGCGGCCCCGCCCCACTACGGCCTCGGGGCAAGGCCACGCGGCCGGGGGCGCCCCCTACCGCCCCGGAGGCCGCAGGACGCCCGGCAGTTCGCAGGGCTCGCCTGCACCTGGCCTGGGTACTCAGACACCTGGTTCCCCTGCTCCGCCTGGAGACTGTTAAACCGTGGGGGACACGTCCCCAGGCTAAATTGATTCTGTCCCCTCCAAACCTTCCAAGCCCCAGCCGGCCTGGGTCAGAGCTTGGTGGGGGGGGCGGGGGAAGGGTAGGTTTGGTAGTGATAGAAAAACTGTTGGCATACCTCTCCGGGGCATCACTGCTCTCCCAGCAGTCTGGTCAACGTTTTGTCCTAGGCTTTTACTACTAATTTCAACATATTCAGTTCACCCCAATATTTAGTGGCCATATACTACCGCTAGAAAAGAGATCTCTAGCTTCCCAGGACAGTGGGACTAAGAGTCCTTTATCTTAAGTTACTTTGTATAAGGGTTTGAAAGACAAATTATCTTCACATGGAAGTTAATGTCAAAAACCTCAGGCGGGGGTGTGGACGCCATAATTCTAATGGTTTGGGTTTTTTTTTCAAGTATCACAATGTTTATTGATAGATACAAGTATATAAAATCAGGGCACGAACATGACTTGATAAATTAAGTAGACTTAATTTCAATACTATAATAAGAGGGAGCAATTCAAATTCCCACCATCTGTTTCACACCCACAAAGACCACTTCAAGGGCATTTACGATCTCTCAAAACCGATCAGTTTTGTGCAAGTAAACCATGTTTCTTTTAAAAAGACTTGTGCACTTGCCCAGGCTCAAGGTTATTAAAATCTAGCACATAAAGCCCATCACTAAAGGTAGAAATACAGGCAATATACTATTACAGCAGCAACCATCAATTACAGTTAAGAATTTTTCTGTAACAACCAAATGGATAATCAAATATTGCAACAACTCAAGTATTACTGAGCAAAGTGCATTTCTACAGTATTCATTGTTGCTCTTCAGTTTTCTAACTTAAAACAGCCTATGATAACTGGCAGCAAAGAAGGTCCTTGCAATAGACTGCCTCTGCCTGAGAAATTACGATGTAAATACTGCATGCTGCTAATATACTATCTAAACATTAAAGATACTCCTAAAATATTTGATGGTAGACTATGATTAAGACATTACACTACAAAAAAACCTTACGCAGAAGGAAATACTGACGTGCTTTAAATATTGTGAAAACATTACCGTGGAATGAATTTTCGCAGTGGTTAGGTCAAGTGCAGTTACATCATAGCAACAGTATGTTTTGCACAACTTAAGGCTTTGGCTGTTTCTTTTAGTCAGCTTCTTCCTCTGATTCTTCTTCAGCAGTTTCTAGCCAGGTTAGCCACTGATTCACCTGGAACAAAGCCTTGCCTTTCCCTGTAAACTCGGGTTATATTTTCTTTCCAAGCCAAGAAAGCTTCTTCTTCAATAATTTCCATGTCATAGAAGTGAAAAAAAAGTGGAGTAACGTGCCTTTCAGGAAGCTGCTATTGTAGCAGTGCACCTGAAGAGCATAGAGGGCAGTGACTTGTGGCTCAACGTGATCATGAAGGAATTTCTGCATTACTGGCTTGAAGGAAAGAAGCAGTTGTTTTTCCTGCTCTAACTGTTCTTTGGAAGGAGCAGAGGAAGACTCTGTTTCATCACTGGGTGGGTTTACTTCACTAGAAATGTAAGATGCTAGGCATTAAGATGTTCACAGATCTTTTATCTACATGAAGTTTGGAAGACATGTTGTCTTTAATCCACTTATATATGGTTTGAGGGGATGGATCCAACTTTATTTGCTTTAACAGTTCCTTCTCCAATTTGAGGAGTGGAAATAAGAAACTCAGTCCCTTTCCTTCCAAGATCTCCAACATGCGGTCCTTATTCTGATCAACTTCTGGGAGCATTTTCTGCATATTGACCTTGCTTTGTTGGAAAAGCTCTGTTAACCATTCTCTATCTTGTAAGTTAGCTAATTGCTGAAGACAAACTAAGAAGAGAGGAAAAATACTTTGTATGAGGGTTTGAAAGACAAATTATCTTCAAATGGACGTTAATGTCAAAAACCTCAGGCGGGGGTTGTGGACTCCATAATTCTAATGTTTTTGTCTTAACTAAATGTCACACACCTTTCTAGGAGTAGAGGATACAACTCAGAGAGGAGTGCCCTGCACTCTGAAGCTTACAGTGAAAAAAAAACTTCCAAGTAAACAAATACATTATTTCAATGCAATGTAACAGTTACAGAAGCACCTACAGACATTTAGAGACACCGTGGAAGGAAGATTACTGGAGAGAGAAGGAAGTCAAGAAAGACTGCATGGTAGAGATCGCTGAGCTGTGTTTTTAAATATTAATATGAGCTCCCAGTCAGAAAAGTAAGGGGAGAGCACTTCAGGCAATGCTGACCACTTATGCAAAGTTTCAGGGTAACTAAAGAAAGATGAAGCTGGAGAGGTGAACTGTGATGCTTTTGTTCCTCTTTTTTCCCAGCCAAAACATTACTGAACATCTATGGTAGGTGTTACATATAAAACAAGGAATAAGAGACCTGGTTCCTGTGATTTTGAGCTTGGAATCTAGTGTGGAGTGGGGGAAAGCAGGAGAGGAAGAATACCAAAAAGCAGCAAATAAATGAAACAGCTAAACACTGTATTAACTCTTGGATGACAACAAATAGTCTCCGTAGACTAATCCGGCCTCGGGGACAGAAGTGGTTCCAGAGCAGTGCAGAAGATTAAACTGTAAACTATTGTAAGAACTGGGTACCGGACACTTTCAGTACACCAACAGCTCGCATAGATGTTACTTTTTACAAAAGCGCCAACCGACATGACCGCAGCGATCCACCAGTTTCCACAGCCCCCTCGGAACGCCCCCCTAGAGAAGTCTAGGGCCTGGCCAGGACGCGCCCGCAGGATTTTACTCATGTGCAGTGATTCACGTGTTATTCTCTCAAAACCAGCATTCAGAACCACTTACATGTCAGTTTTTCCACAGACATCTTTTATTTTTTCTAAGTCTTTCAACAAACTTATTTCGTTTAAAGTACATACACCCACACAAAAAGGCTTCTTTCTCTCACCCATCCCAGCTTAAGGATCCACCCATTTTTAACATGGCGGAAGCCGAGCCTGCGCAGTCCGAACGAATTCCAGTTTCTGGCATAACGTTACATGCCCTTCTTCCGGTGCGGAAGGCTATACCATTCCCTGCGTAATCACCGTTTTTGTCCTAATTCATACGTACAATTTTCCAAGATCATGCGTTCTCATTTCAGCCATAAGAAGATTCCTCTGTCTCTACTATTGCGTAACTGCTGTTTATACCGTCGCGTTCTCGAAGGACCCCCGCCATTCCCGAATGGTCCGTACCAACTTCACCTCCGGTGCTAGGTGTCATGGCGGCCTCGAGAGTCTAGTGCGGGTTTGCACCTGTGCTGGGGCGGGTCTGGAGCCCACAACCGGAAACCCAGCGAGGTAAAGTTGCGTCTAGATTGTGGAGGCGACAGCTTCTCCGATTCCTCGGCGATGGCGGCTTCCGGGAGTGGTATGGCCCAGAAAACGTGGGAATTAGCCAACAACATGCAGGAAGCCCAGAGTATCGATGAAATCTACAAATACGACAAGAAACAGCAGCAAGAAATTCTGGCGGCGAAGCCCTGGACTAAGGAGTGAGGAGGTCCCTGGCGAAACGCAGGGGAGGGCGGGGTGGCGGGAGTTTAAGAGACCCAGTGGGAGTGGGAGTTGGAGGGGATAGAGAGCTTGTCTTTTCATGTGCAGGGAGGAGAAAGAGTAAGCGTCTGAGAAATTTTGCTTTACCTTTTTATCCCCGCAAGTAGAGCCTAAGACCCTCCACTGGGGCTTGCTTGATTCCCCTTTCTGTCTCTTTAACCCGTTTGCCTTGGGAGAATGGAAAAGGAAAACGACAAGCGGTGATTTGGGCTTTCACTTCTCAACACCCGTATTGTCACAATATGCTCCACACTCTGCCTTGAACCCTGTGTCGATATACACTTTATTGGGATCTTCCGCTGATCTCAGGCTGGAGACTGCAGCTATCTTCAGAAACTGAGTCAGCCCAAGGGTCCATCTTTCAGCCTATAATCTTTTAGATCTCTAATTGTTTTTTGATTGCTGGTAATTATTTCAGAAACACAACGAGGCTCTGGTCAGTCTCCCAAAATGTTACTCCACCAGTTCACATAAGCTAGAAATTATATCAAAAGACCTTAAGATTCTTCGCCCCTTAGCAAAACTCCTGTGTCCCTGGGAGTGATGACAGGTAGAGGATTCTTCACCCACAGCATTTATCCTTTCCTGAGAGCAGATATTGTTAGGGAGAGAGTAAAAGGAGCACAGTCTCTCTAATGGATAGACAGGAAAGCAGTGGTCAACAACAAAAACCATATTTCATCTGTCTCAGTTTTTTACAAGGCAAGCTTTAACTGTCAGTATTCGGATTCAGCAACGTTTACTGAGTACTTACTACGGGCTGAGCATTGAGCTATGAATTTCCATGTCATTAAATCTTCATGACAACCCAGTACTGTATTTTTATTCCTTTTTTGCATATATGAAAACAAGCAAATACAGTAAATAACTTATTTCATGATTACACTGAGGCAGCGAACTCTTAAGTGAGCAAGTCAGACCGAAGATCAAATCTCACAACTGTCACTGATTAGTTGATTGACCCTACAAAATTTACTTATCTTCATTTTTTTAATCTGTAAAACAGAAATAAGACCTACCTGTTAATTATGTCATAAAGATTAGATGAGGTCATGTATAAAAAAAAGGCTAGAATGTATGTAATAGAAGCACAATAACTGTCTGTCTTTTTTTCCCCAGTAGATAGAGGAGCGAAGATTTTAATTCATATCTTGACTCCCAAGACCAGGTCTCCATATTTTTCAGTTGTGATTGAGATCTGTGGGCAGACATCTTAAAAAGGCTTCTCAAAGACACTGACCACTCTTTACAGACTGGTTAGTTTGCCTGGTTGTCTGCTATTTCTATAGCAGGCTGTGCACTTAGGTTGATATAGCCTGTTAAATATTTGGAAACTATCAGCTTGCCTCACTGTGTGATTGTATCTCTAGTTATATTCATCCTAGCTGTCTTGAGCTGCATCAGTGAGACTGAAATGTAATTTTATTCAACAGTAGTTTGGTCACATCCACAGATGACAAACTGAAATAGCGATCATAGTAGAATTAAAGATATTAAGGCTACGTTTTGCATTTTGAGGCTAATACCACAGAGAGAAGCCGCAACCCTCAACACACTGTTCTTTGAGAGTACTGTAAAAGATCGGTTAATAATGCTAATAACAGCTCGCACTTAAAAAGTTTTAGTATGTGTCAGGCACTAAGATAAGCACTTCATATACGTTATTTCATTTACTCCATTTCCTCCTAACAATAGCTCTATGAAAACAGGCACAGATGTTAAGTGGTTGTCTCAAGGTCACAGCTCAGACATGGCAGTGCAAGGATGCAAACCTAGGCAGATGGATGTCAGAGCCCACATTCTTAACTGTTAGGCCAGAAGGTTAGGCCCAAGAGTAATGAAGCACAGCCATCCAACCAGATTCAGAAACCGAGATTTGGTGATTCCAAAAGTAATGGAGAAAAAGTCTATTGAACTGGTCATGTAATTCCCTCCTTTCTACTTGAATAGCATATTTAAAAACTATTTCATACTTTTCCCTTCCCCCCGTGGGAAGTACTTTGCAGGATTATGACATGTTTATCATTTCCATCCCCCTTCCAGAACTCTGTCCTTTTCTACTTCCTTTTTCTTTCCCACATTCTACACTCTTTCTCCCCATTCCATCAGTATAAATTCCTTCAATACTTATTTGTTAATCTCCACAAAAACTTGTCTTGAAATTGTACTTATATAAGAAAGTTAATTACACCATGCCTTTGTTTTGTAGTCACCATTACTTTAAGTACTGCAAAATCTCAGCATTGGCTCTACTGAAAATGGTGATGCATGCCAGATCAGGAGGCAACTTGGAAGTGATGGGCTTGATGCTGGGAAAGGTGGATGGTGAAACCATGATCATTATGGACAGTTTCGCTTTGCCTGTAGAGGGCACTGAAACCCGAGTAAATGCTCAGGCTGCTGCATATGAGTACATGGCCGCATACATAGAAAATGCCAAACAGGTAAAAATGCTGTTCCTTAAAATTTGGTAACTGCAAGAGTCTCACAGTTACTTTTGAGTTTCTAAATTTAAAACTATTCTCTCTACATTAAAGTTTATATTTTAAGTTATTCTCAACTATATATAATGTATATGAGATTAGCATGGATTTTTTAAAATAAATTTCCACTCAGGAGAGTAGATCTTAAAAATTCTCATCACAAGAAAAAAAAATTTGTAACTGCGTGTGGTGATGGATGTTAACTACACTGACTGTGGTGATCATTTCACAGTATGTCCATGTCTCGAATCATTATGTTGTACATCTGAACTAATATGTGTCGATTATATCTCAACTTAAAAATTTTTTTTAAATTCTCACATTCATTATGTGTGTGTGTGTTTAAAACCAAAAATTTGGAAACAACCTAAATGTACCTGGATATCAAGCTGATTAAATAAACTATGGTATATCCATACAATGAACTGCTAGCCAGCCTTTAAAAAAAATAAAAACTAGTTATCTATATATTTATTTATATGAAACAAACCCCAGAATGTTTTGTTGAGTGAAAAAGCAAAGTGTAGAACACTGTAGGTGGTATGCCATTGTGTGTGTTCTTATTAATCTACATAAATGCAAAGACTATATATTCTATATGCAAAGAATAGCTCTGGAAGACAGGTATGTAAGCAGCTGCCTACAGTGGTAACATCTGGGCTGAGAAAGTGGTTGAGGGGAAGGAGGTGGTAAGGAGACTGAATAACCTTATTGTATCTTATTAATTTTGTTCCTTGGGCATGTATTATCTAAAATATATATTTTTTTAAATTTAAAAGCAGCATATGCTTTAACTATTCTGCATACTATTATTTTACTGTAAGACTATGTAAACAGACAAATCACAGGTGTCTCTAAGATTAAACAGGAACTTCAAGCTCTTTTGCCTTCTTCATTTGTTAGGTCGGCCGCCTTGAAAATGCAATTGGCTGGTATCATAGCCACCCTGGCTATGGCTGCTGGCTTTCTGGGATTGATGTTAGTACTCAGATGCTCAATCAGCAGTTCCAGGAACCATTTGTAGCCGTGGTAGTAAGTATTTTTACAACCAGTTTTAATTAAGTTTCGTGAAGATTTACTGAAGCAAGTATACAGAGAAATAAAAACAGTGTGGTAAAGAGCAAGGCTCTGGTGTCAGTCTGCCTAAGCTTGACTCTGAATTCCACCTCTTTGTAGCTGGAACTTTGAACAAGTTACTTAACCTCTCTGCATCTCTTCCCCCACTCTGTAAGATGATGGGTGTACACAGCATCTATGTCTCAGTTCCCTGCACATAGTAGGCATTCAGTCAATGTTGACTGAATTGATTAAATCAGGAATTGCTAGAGCAGCTCTTGCACTGCTCAGTGTTGTAGATGCAATCCAGGTTACTATGAGGAAGGTAGAAATTGTTCATCTATTAAAGAAAAAAAAAAAAACTTGAAAAAGAGATGAGCAAATCTTCAATTAATACTCTTAAATAGTATAATAACTAGATCTAATCTCTAAATTAACGATGAGATTTCTATACTTAACCATTCTGTTGAACTTCTGTGGTTTTTCAATTTGGTTATTTTTTTCCCTATTATATGATTATTTTTAATTACGTGTGTGTGTGCATATAGTGTTATATGTACATATGTATCTCTAGGCTTATAATGTTTAAACAAATAGAAGTATATAGTGATTTTATAATCAGCAGATATTAAATATATCTTTCTTGTAGATTGACCCAACAAGAACAATATCTGCAGGGAAAGTGAATCTTGGAGCGTTTAGGACATACCCAAAGGTAATTTTAAAAATTATAAGTCCCGGGGCTTCCCTGGTGGCGCAGTGGTTGAGAATCCGCCTGCTAATGCAGGGCACACGGGTTCGAGCCCTGGTCTGGGAGGATCCCACATGCCACGGAGCAGCTGGGCCCGTGAGCCACAATTACTGAGCCTGCGCGTCTGGAGCCTGTGCTCCACAACAAGAGAGGCCGCGATAGTGAGAGGCCCGCGCACCGCGATGAAGAGTGACCCCCGCTTGCCACAACTAGAGAAAGCCCTCGCACAGAGGCGAAGACCCAACACAGCCAAAAATAAATAAATAAATAAATTTAAAAAAAAAAAAATTATAAGTCCCTATAGTTTTTTAAATTTTAAATATTTGATTTATTTTTAAAGATGTGTTATGGTTAGTATCTCATTTTGTCCTAAAATAATTTAACAATATTTACAAAACAGAAGTCCAACTACCACAAATTGCCCTTAGCAAAAGACAATACACTTGTGCTGCATATTGTTAATTTTATTAGAAAAGCAATCTTCATTTGTTAATAAGTATTTGTATGTCCATGGCATTCTGACGGGTACTAGAGAAACAAGTTAAATCCATCTACTTCCTTCCATGCAATCTGAAATAGATATGAGCAAAAGTATGTATCACCTGAGGACAAGGAAAATGAATCTATAAGCCAAATCCAGCCTTCAGCCACCAAATG